>NW_027305915.1:5307-19159 GCF_039555335.1 Amphiura filiformis | reverse complement strand
TTTCGTTGACATTAGCCGATCTACTACACGGATTAGGAGCAGCGTTGCCGACTTTTTTTCTGCAAATCTTTGGTCATAAAATTGAATATGCTGATGCTCAGAGTTTATGTAAACTACTTGGATTAATAAGTATGGTCACGAGCATCGCTTCAATATTTTCTTTGGTATTTGTCAACGTGGATCGGTATATTTCCATCGAATGGCCTTTAAAGGCGATGTCTCTGTTAACTTTGACACGAGCTAAGATAGTTACAGCAGTAGTATGGACAGCTGCTGGGTTGACATTAGTATGGAATTACCTACTGAAGAACAAACGGCCCCGACAATTTAACGCAGATTGGGTTATGTGTAGCCCGATTGAAGCAAAAAGCCATGATAATATTATTATCAACGTTTCAATTTGTTTTGTTTTCTTTGTTGCACTTCCATTTTTGTTGACTATATTTATGCAAATCAGAATAGTTGTTATCGTGAGTCAACACAATGCATCAGTTCAGGGTTATATGAGGGATTCGCACCAAAGACGTAATTCGTTACGGAGAGATACTAAAGTACTCAAAATGTTTATAATAGTAACATTTACATATGTGTTAGCATGGCTTCCTCTGGTAACACTAACTTTGCATGAATTACACACAGGGGATAGAGACCATTATTACTTACGGGTTGTTTTTACGATGTTATTACTATGTAATCATTGGTGGAATATATGTGTGTATGTTGCGAAGAATCGAACCTTTAGGACGTCGGCTGTGAATTTATTAACAAGTTCTTTTCCATGTAAAATATGTCACCATGAAAGCGGTGGTTCGACCTTCAATGATGAAGGTTTACCTGTATAAAGACTATATTAGAGGAGAGTACACTTTACACGAATACCGTAGAATTCCGTCTAGAAGCATGCTTCTAAACGAGGTTATTTTTTTACGAAAGAGACGAAAACCAAATACCCCCCACAAACACATTACAATGAATTGGGCTTGCAATAATACGCGTTGTACAGTCGCTTAAACCAGTAATATAGTTTTTCAAACTCCAAATATTGTTTTTGTGGAGAGTGTCTGCCTCTCGTCTCTTTCGTTAAAAACCCCTCGTTTAGAGGCATATAATGGAGGTTTTACGGTATAATTAGTTTGCAATTTAGTAGACGGATAGTTTGCCAGCATATGTGACCAGTTCTTAAAGAACAGGGAACGCGTCAACTTTTTAAATTTTGATACAGCTTTGAAACAACATTTACAATGACATACAATAACAAACGATGTAATGTTTGCATTGTTTTAGATATTAGGGTCAAATCAATTCTGAGAAATAATGCAATTGATTTTCACAGCCCCACATCAGTAACATGGGATTTACATACCGTAAGAAGTTAAAAGCTTACAGGGTGTTTACACCAAGCAGAGAACGAAGTCGACTTCAAAAAAAAAGTGAATTCGACTTTTACGCCCTCTCTTGATGTTGGATCGAAAGTACGAATCAATCTGCCGTCGAAGAGAAGTATTATTGTTGACCAGCATGCGGCAGCAACGTAGAAGGTTTCGTCGTGCAGAACGTCTGAGAAGGTGCATGAAGATGTATACGGCGGATACGAGTTAAGAAAGATGCAGCGAGCTGCTATGTTGTTGATGGCTTTTCGCCGGCTTTCAGGAAGGACAGCATCGTGGACAGCAAATATGGGTCGAGCATCGAGAATCGAACTGGTGGGAGGATACGGTATTGCATCCGGCCTATAGAAAATGGAATGAGGATTTTCGCATGAGCAAGGCATGTTTTGAACATATTTGTAATCAGCTGAACCCTGATGTCCTCCGGAAGCAAGATACCAATTGAGGAAGTCGATTCCCTGTCAACAAACGTGGCGTTGACATTGTACCGTCTTTGCAACAAACGAATCTTACCGGTCCATTGGCAATTTATTTAATGTTGCACGTAGCACAGCTTGTGTCATCTTTCAGGAAACATGGGAGGCAATTGTGTCGACGTTGATGAGGACATATATTCGTATGCCGGAAGGATTTGACATTGGAAAAACAATGAGGTTTTCGGAGAAAACGGGCTTCCCAATGTGTGGTTCGACGGTAGCCACATCCCTATCATTGGTCCAAATGAAAATCACACAGACTTTCTGAATAGGAAAACCAATCCGTCATCTTGCAAGCAGTTTGTGATGACAAATACAGGTACGGTACGCATTTGGTCTTTTTTTTTTAATTGTGAAACTAACAATAACAACATTTTCATTTCAAAAGGCAAGTCAGCAAAAAATACCTCCTGGCATTAGGGCTGTGCAATATTATGAGGCCCCAGGGGTAAATTTCCAAACGGCTGGTTTAAAATCGCACAATGCCCTCTGAGGCCGCCAACAAATTCTTTGCTCCCCTGCACATGCCAAATTTGTGGGATCCAATTACAAGTTTACATATACTTTTGAGTGGCCCTGGACCAAGATTTTAACAGAGGTCAAGATTTCAAAAAACTTTGTTTTTTTATTTGCTTTTTGATCCACAAATCCTTGATATTTAAAGTTCATCGACATCATGGCCCAGAGTACATTAGCCAGAGTGTTTTCAAATTTGAGTTGGTGATTCCAAATGAGTTGTTTTTTGCAAAATATAAACAAGGACAAATTAGAAACTAAAGACACATTTTTGGTCATCTGTTTCAATTTTGAAATAAAACACAAAATGGTGGGATATTTACAACCCTGATGCTCAGCCTACATTTTGCTTGGGACTAAATGTCATATTTAAAATTCATGTTGTTTATTTTGCTAAGTGAATTTGACCTGACCTAATGATGGTCCATGGTTGATTGCAAAATCAACCATGCATGATCCCAGCATTAAAGGTCTAATTGGACATTCCAGCCAAAAAAACCTTTAATTTGGGGTGGGATTTGATTCGAAGGTAAAATTGGCCCTGCACCAGTCATTATATGAATACCGGGTACTATACTGACGCGAGACACATCAATTTTGCAGTTTCCAGTGTATGGAAAGTTCCAATTTTAAAATGAAAATTCCTAAAACCTTGGATGATTTATGCCTGTTTCGGCCTTGTTTTTTTATTTGCAGTTTAAATTCCAACTTTTTGATCCACAAAATCATGATTTTATAATTTGGCAAATGTTTTGGAAAGTTCTAAATTTGTGGATATTTCATTTTCAGGTTCATCGACATCAATCGTAGAAAATTTGGCCGGTAGAGTACAATTTGCCAGAGACTTCTTGTTTCTTTCCAAATTCAGAATACGACGAGTTGGTGAAACAGACTATTTCAAAATGTAAGTTGTTTTAGTTGGAAAATAGAGAACAAGGACAAATTAGAAAATAAAGACATTTTGGTCATTTTCAATGGAAAATAAAATTATATCATCTTGTTTAAAATATAAACACAAAATGAGTAATGCGAGTATATTCCACCCTGGGTGAACATTCAAAATTAGCCCTCATTCCGGAGTTGTCCATTGGCAGATTTAATCCTGAATAACTTCGGACCTGATTCCTAAATGTACAGGATCATTTGTTGATTCAAAAAAAAATCAACCTTCTGATCCTAGTAATTAGCCTGTCCAGGGTCTTATCATTCCAAAGCCAAAGCTAAAACCATTTGATGCCTTTTATTGTTTCTCTTAATATGCACAAAAATAAGCGGGTTTCGGTAGGTGGGATTTCAGAAATGTTAGATTTTGTTTTTATAATTATGCGAAAGTGAAAATTAAGCAGGAAGACACAACAAAACAGGCAATTTAAGCGTTTTCCATACCTGTGCAGAATAGGGGAAAATATTGCAAGTTTTTATTTTGACAATGTTTGCATTGAATGTTGCAAATTTAAAAGCTCACTAAAATTGGCCTTGTGACTCAGTAACTGCAAAATAATACCGTTGCGGCCATACATGTTCCACAGGCCCCAGTTTAGTAACTGGTTTATGAAACTGCACCTAAGGTTTTAGGACATCTTAGTTGATGTAAAATAGTTCGGTGTGAGTTGCAAGCACAACAAATTTGTTTTTGTACCAGGCCTAAACTATCTTTAGTAATAAAATTTGACTTGACAAATGTGCAAAATTGATGGCAAGAAATATTTTATGCTGCCGATTTAGGAAAGAAGAAATTTGTGCAAAACTTAACTGAACAAAATTTTCAACAAAAAGAATTTGATAGTATTACACGATTTTAGAAATAAGTAAAGTCTTCCAAGACTAAAATCTGACAGCAGACCCGTAAAACTAATGTTGTTTTTTGTGGCCTAACCTCACTGACTTTTTGTTTCTTTCCAATTTGTATTTCTAGTGTTATGATAAAGCGGAAAACTTGTATGGTGGAAATTCCGCTGATGATCATTCTGATCCAACATTACCTGCACAGTTAATTTATGAAAGTTTTGCCTGGGGAACTTGGACAGCTGAAAAGTTCACACCAAATGTTTAACTGTACTAACAAAAAACGTCAAGTTATTGTGAAGGTTGTTTTGAGTGCTGCAAAAATGAAAATAATGCATAGTGACAAAAGTTTGTTGTCATGCAGTAATCAGCTTGTGTAGTATTTCATTTGTAGAAATTCATAAACAACGCTTTCAATGAGGCTTCAGGGCATTATTTGAAAGTACAGACTCGTCCTGTGGAGCTTTTTCCTAACAACATGCTGATGATCAATATTTCAATGCAATCAAATTGTGATGAAGCACTTCCATGTACACTTTGTTGGCAGAGAAAAAACAACGATCATCATCATGACAAGGAATTAATATGAATAGCTTCCAATCCTTGAAGTTAGAATTTCGTTCAGAACCGAAAAGTTTTTTCAGTTATCTGGCTGCCACTGAAAGTTCACAAACCTATTCAGTTAACAATAAACTAAAAATGTGCTTTTAAAACGTCACACCATAAAAACATGCTTTTAACTTCTCCGCAGGTGGTGCTGCTACTGCTAGTGTTGTCAGCCCAACTGTCTGTTCAATTACTTTTCAAAATGAACTCAACACATGACTTACTTGCTGTCAAAATGTGAAAAACAGATTTTGCTGTCAACTGAGCATTCTCGCCTTCCATGATGATGAGTTTTTGCATTTTGTCCAAACTTGTAAACATCGTTTGGAATAAAAGTTTTTATGATTATGGTTTGACCTTGAGCTTTTTATCACTAAAAATGAAATTATCAAAACCTGTCGTTGGGTCAAACTATTAATGAATTAATCTCAAGGTGCAGTAAGGCCTGACTCCTTTCTGCTATAAAATTTCATGGTTAATCACATCCAACTTTTGTTACCACATCTTGTTGATTATTAGATTTTTGAGAAAAATCAAGTAGACAGGGCTCATCGAGGGATGTAGTACAAGTAAACTCATCCAGCAGGCAAGTAATGACACTAGCTCATTCATTTTGCCTTCTTCTCACAAAAATGCATTGCAAACACAGTGAAGAAACCACCTATAACTGTCTGACAAAATGTCACCAGATGGCCCACCAGTGGTTATTTGGCCCAGACTCTCTATTTGAATAGTACCTGGCACCTGACTTATGCTTTGTTAGATTTTTTTCATTTAAGTTTTGTATTTTTCTGTAATCCCATTGAAAACTGTATATTGATACAACTTAATGCACCTGCCCTAACATACATGTATTACTTGTCAAAATGAGGCTATGTAAATCAGATAACTACTTGACTGAAATGTAAAGTTTCAGTTTCATGCATTGAAATTGAAATTTTTGAGACAAATGACATAACAGTTCAGCAAATCAGCAGCACAAGCCTAAAAATGTTGACGTCAGCATGAGGTGTATTTCAAAGCTTGTTCACATCTTAATACCGCCTACTGAAATGCATTTTGCTTAAACTTTCAGTTTATCCTCAAGCTTTTGAAAAAAATGGCACTCAGTATATGTGCGTCAGAAATGCTTGAAGCTCTGATCAAAAAGTATTTTAACAGTTATTCAAATACATACCCATAACAGCTGTAATATCAATACCTTTTAAACTTTTGTTGCAACTCAGAAGTGTATATTTGACAGTGACTTGTTACAGCAAGCTGCATATCAGAAATTGTCCAAACTATCATCAAATAATAACTTTTTAAATGTCATGAGTTTACAAGGTCTGTCTCGTCGAGTAGCCTGCAATCGATTTTACCACTTGCACAAGAGTTAGTACATTTGAGACAATGAATCATCGGTGCCTCCTGGTATGTCTGTGCAGGCACATTTATTAGCATGTTCAGACTAAATGTTGGCCAATGAGAGGAATGATCGAATCAGTTTGATGAAATGCCTCGTTTATGCTGTGAAAAAATTGGTCATTCACAGGTCCAGATAAGCTGCACAACATCTAGCTTGAAATTTTGACTTTCATCATTTCAAGCCCATGATACAAGAGATGTCCTTGAAAGAATTAAACAGGCTAGTTTTGTCTTCTTATGCTATTCTCGGGCAAGTAAACAAAAGTCACGACTGAACTGAAAGCATAAACATGTGGCATAACTTTTCTGCAGTTGCACATACATAACATAACCTAATTTTGGGTTCCTTAACAGACAGAAATCATAACAATTGGTTTTTCTTTATGCTATATTTTTTCATAAAAATGTGAATCATAAGTACCTTATTTCATCAAAAATTGTTGGCTTGGGTCACTTGAATTCAATTAGTGTAGTAACTGATTCCTTGCAATAATATAACCATGTGTTCATTAAATCGAGTGAGCCTGTTCTATTTACCCTTTTCAAGGTTCTGTGACAAATAGGGTTTTCAACACTTCTGAAAATTTGGTCAGCATTTTTGATCAAATCTCAGCAACTGCTTGTCTTGGGTCCAGTGATACTTCCAATCAATTGTCAACACTTTCATTGAACATTTTGCAGTTCACTAAATAGCTTGTCGCAGCAATTGCGTCCTCAGGATTGAAAATTTTTCACGGTTTGAAAATTGTCCGATTAAAATCTCAATTGTACAATCCCGGCACCATGTTTACTTTGGAGCTGGCCTGACCGTTCTTGCCCAGACCCTGTTGAAAACATATTCGCTTTGTTTACCGACACTGCCGTTGGCACATTTTTTCCTTCCAGCCTGCCATGTTGACTTCTTGTTTTAACTGTAAATTGTCACACTGACGTTTATCCGATAACTGTCAGTTTCAATATGTTCGAAAGTCGATTCTGCATTAGTCGACCGACAAAAGCGCTTCGAGGCATCATTTGGCGTTTCGAAGAAAAAACAGCTTACGGCGAAGTCGAAAGTTCAAAGTCGACTAAAGTCGACTTCAGGCTCTGTGTACGAAGGTCGTATTAAGTGGTAACTTAGACCCCGTTTACACAGAGCCTGAAGTCGACTTTAGTCGACTTTGAACTCGACTTCATTTGTATGTAAACAGGGTCGCCGCGTTTTGAACTCGACTTCAGAAGTCGACTTCAAATGATGACCCAGAGCAACTTTTGTCGAATTCAAAGTCGACTTCAAACTCGACTTTCGCAGTGTAAACGAACACGTAATTAGAAGTCGAGTTCTTGAAGCATAGCGAGTGTCCAGCATGACCCCATGTGATCGCTCACTTCCGGTATTACTTGGCAACGGGTCGAGTAAACAACGCGGATAAACAACGCCGAACAGCTGATTCGGCGTCCCCCCACACATGCTACTCACCTTCCGTACATGCATACGTGTCTTCCAATTTGCTCCAGTTGCTCAGCTTTAAATATTCGATCAGACAAGTTTTTCACCGTGGTTTTTAATAACGTTTCATACATCAGAACAATTCAAAATGTGGAGTGAACAGGAGGAAAAGATGCTGATCGCCATATATTTCGACAAGAAGATACAGGACATGTTAGATGGGACTTGCCGCAACACTCAGGTGTATCAGAAGATATCGGACATGTTAGCCGCAGAAGCCGTCTTCAAAACGCCAAAAGACTGTAAAGTCAAAATAAATAATCTAAAGACATGGTACAAGAAACAAGTTGACCGAGTCGGCAAGCCAGGTCCAAGTGGCGGTGCCCGCCCGAAGAGACCGGCCATTTTTGATTTATTGAATGAATTTTAGGCGAGAGGCCGTCTACCAAACCGCCAGTTGTGGTTGAAAGTGGAGACATCAGCGCGGATTCTGATGATTCGAGCTGGGCGGGTTGGACAGTAAGTAAAATATTTAAAAATGTTCGTTTCACAATTTTATATTCATTAAATTAATCAAATTAATATGCTGGGAATACTACGGACCCAAGGTATCGAGCGAGGTTGTGCTGATTTATAGCATGTGTACACTTTGCTCGACAGTTTGCTGGTATTTAAATAATTAGCCGAATGCGGTCAAACGTTCTGAAACTGTCTGGCTGTGACGGGAATATTAAAAGCAGGCCTTTCTTTTGAACACATCGGGGTACTGAGTACCACGCTAAAACGTAAACAAATCACTGGTAGAATAGACCGTACGAACGATGAAAAGTCCCTTCACACGTGATGTATTAGCGGCTACGGGAAACAAGAAATTTTCTAGCTTTTAATTTTCACCATTCGCTCGTTATTTTCATTGGCGACATCTGCTATAAACAAAAATCCCTTTAAAAAGGCGTGCATTCCATTTTTTTAGGGAATGGAAAATCAAGAAGAAAAACAGTATTTGGTTGCTTTTAATGTAATTTTTACTTAATATTGAAATGGTTTCATATATCTGATATAACCAGGTGGTGTATGACATGCAGTCCCTAAATTCAGTAAATTTTCATCGTCAACCGTGTAATTGAATGGGATTATTTTGAAATTTTAAATCGCTTGAAATATCACAAACAAATAGGCCTATGTTGATAAATAATATAAATACAAGTTAAAACCGTTGGGGTTCGATAATGAACCCCACAAAACTAACCGAGTATATGGAAAATGCCATACGGCCGGGCGGTTTCACGGGTTGCCGGCGCGATCATGTCATCCGCCGCCTGATATAACTGAAGTTTTGTCTGATTGTAAAACTTTTTTCTTCTTTACGAGGCTGTCATTTTCTTTGGAAGGGGTGGGTCATGAATAGGCCTATACTGGGGGGTCATAGAATTTTTAGACCAAAACTAGTGGGGTTGTAATTTTTTAACACCAAAATTAGGGGGGTTATAGAATTATTAAGGGCTGGTGACCCAAATTTTTGGGTGTTGCGCTTGCAATCTAACTTCCGATCAAAATGTATGCATGCACAATCTTTGGTTATAAACTTTAATGATTCAAAATTTCTGTGCGTTCCACGCACCTTCTTTACGCTTACGATCAAAATTTTAATGCACTCCGCACACTTTCTTCACATGTAAGTTTTTGCGCACTTCACGCCTTAGTTCCAGCGGTGAATAATTTGTAGTCAGTCTGTGAAGTTTGTTTGTAATATTTTTGGGTAAAGTGACAACAAAAAAAACAGTCAACTCAGATTTTGCATTTTGGCCAAAACGTTTAAAATCAAATTCTCAAGCTTTTCGGTGATATTTCAAGATCATGTTAACCTCCCAACCCTATCTGAAAAGTACATCCATCTGTAAAACAGGGGGGCTTATTTTTGTCACCTAAGGCAACAAAAAACAAGCTTGAAATGAAATTGCACCAGTTAAAATGATGCCCGCTGAGGTGGAGGCTTTGCGTCGAGAACCGCAAAATTCTATTTTTATTTTATTTTAATCAATATCTCTCATATTTTTTGTGGCAGGCCAAGTAAGTGATACTGAGCCAACAGCAGATGCATCCCCTGAAAGTGTGGAAAGTGAAGCTTCATCAGTCTCCACGTCCACCAGTAGATCCTCAACTTCAGTCACCACGTCTGCCGCCTCCATGGCTACCAATACACCCTCCACGTCTACCCGTAAAGATGCCAATGGAGTAACTGCTTCAAAGAGACCACCAAGTACTAGTTCCTCTGTAGGTCATAGTTCATCAGATTCAGATGACAGTGATTCACCATCTGCTAAGGGGAAGAGCTTAAAGAAAGGTAAGCCTTCTTTAAAACACCTGTTTTTTTTTCATCGCAAGTTAGTGCGCATGACATTGGGAGCAGCCTCGAATCGCTGTGTAGATATGCTGAAATGAAAATAATGCATTGAAGTGGGTCTTTTTACTTCGTACTACGGTAGGCGTATTGGGATACCCGATGACATGAACACAAATTATTAGGGCTCTCAACTAACAGGTAAAAATGTACTCGGGTGCCTGAATGAATTTTTTTCCCACAAATTTACAGGTTAAAACAAGTTACAGGCCTTTAAATCACTTGTTATTCAAGGTTGGAAACCGGATAGAAAAATGTACAACTCTATCCAACTTTTTTTTAAAGTAGCAATATTAAGTAATTTAAAGGCCTATAACTGTTTTTTCTTCAAATATTGTTAAAAAAAACATGTTTTTCGGGTACTTTGACTTGTGAATTAAGTAGGCCAAGAACAGGCGGGAACTCGGGTCGGGTACCCAGGAAGAAGCAAATAAAAAAAAATTAACAACCCCATGTCACAATTCAGTATCACCAATCCTTGGTTTTAATTTAAGGGAACTGCGACAATCCGTCCCTCTTTCGCGGTCCGGAAAAATTGTTCATTTGGCTCCTGAAAAGGGGGTGCTACTTTGACAGTTTCTATTTGGGGTTGCTTATTAAGGGGGTACTACACCCCTGCCAAATTTTGTGCTTATTTTTGCATTTTTCTCAAAAATTATAGCCCATTGGTGACAATTAATATCTATATTATAGGGCAAGGACTACAACTACTGCACTGGAAATTTTTATTTCGGCACAGACAACAGTTGTGGAGTTACGGTCAGAAATGAGGGAAGGCGAATATTTGATCAATAAATCAATAACTGCTTGCCTTGACTTGCTGAATTTTCAGTGCAGTGGTTGTAGTCCTTGCCCCTATAATATACATATCTTACTTCTCACCGATGCGCTAAATTTCTTGAGAAAAGTGCAAAATGGGCATAAATGGGTGTAGTACCCTCTTAGTACCTTAAGGGGTACTACATCCTCGATAAATTTTTGTCTACTTTTGCATTTTTCTCAAAAACTAATAACACAGTGGTAACAAAAGTTATGTATATTATTGGGGCAAGGAATCCAGTTACTACACTTGAATTGAATTCAGTGACCCAAGACAAGCGGTTTGATATTTATGATAAGAAATAAGGTACCGCTATGATGTACCTCATTTCTTATCATATATACTGAACCGCTTGGCTTGAGTCACTGAAATTTCAGTGTAGTAATTGGATTCCTTGCCCCAATAATATACATAACTTTTGTTACCAGTGTGTTATTATTTTTGAAAAAAATGCAAAACCACAGGGGTGTAGTACCCCTTAAGGGAGGGGCAATAATTAGGTTGTGTTACACGGTATACCATAATGCAACTGCAAGAATTTAAATATTTATTTGCAATTGTTGTTTTGTGCATTTTCACTTCGGTACATTTTGTTGATATATAATTGCCGGTACTTTTGTTTACTTTCACAGGAAAAGCTAGAAGAAAGGTTCCCAAGTATGAGAAGGCGATGCGTTCTGTAAAATCAGGTATTTCGGGTGTACAAGCTGAAGCTGATGCTCGTCTAGAAGAAGCGATCCGAGAATCTCTTCGTAGCCAACAAGAATGGGAGGAAAGGCAGCGTGAGAAGGAACTTTTGGCCATGCAGAAATTTCAAGCAGATATGTTGGCAGCCGAAAGAGAGTCCATGAACCAACTAGGTGCAATTATGACTTCAATTTTCGGTTCACAGCAACAAACAGCCTTTCATCAGACTCGGCCTCTTCAACGTACTGCTGCTCCATTCAACTCTCAAACTCAGCCTCTTCAGCATAATGCTGCGTCTTACAACTCTCAACCAACGTCTATTCAGTATGGTGCACCACATCCTGCTCAATATGAGACACCACGGAGAGTTGTGCCTGCACAGACACGTCGTTTACAGGAGAGTACCGAGTTTTCTTCCCTGTTGAGTGACACCACTGATGTACTAAACTTGTAAAACTGGCTACAAACCATAGGACTTCTGGTTGATAATGGGTCACATGATCTGTGCAAGGGGGACATTCATATTTGACAATCTTGTAAACTCATGATTACATTTAAAAGTATATTATTTTGATGACATTGAGTTGTGGGACACAGACAAGATTAGTTTTAAACTGGATTTTGAAAAATTTGTTAAGTTTCCTTTGAAAATACCTTGGAGTACTGTCAAATATACACTTCTGAGTTGCTACTTTAAAGTTTTAAAGGTATTGATATTATGTGATAAACATAACTTTTTTGTGTATGTGTATATTTTAGTAAGGAATAGTTTGATTTCATGTTAAAAAATAGGCCACAAAAAGAAATTTCTCAGAGCTTCCGAAGATTTTGACAACAAATTGCAAATGTAGTTTTGGCCATTTTTTTTCAAAATAATTTTGAGATGCTTCAACTCAGTTCTTCCAACATGCTTTCAAAATAAATTTTGAACTTTATTTTTGCAATATAAAATTTGGTTGAAAATTAAATAGAGACAAATTTTCCCGAGACATGCACACTCGCGTGGCAGCTCTGAGACATACATTTTGTTTGCCTTTATAGGTACTATTACACCTGGCCAATTTTGTGCTTATTTTGTCATTTTTCTCAAAATTATAGCACATTGGTGACAAGTAAGATATGTATATTATAGGGCAAGGACTGCAACTACTGTACAGAAAAATTCAGCAACTCAAAGCAAGTAGTTATTGATTTATTGATCAAATATTGGTTTTCCTCATTTTGACTGTAACTCCACAATCGTAGTCCGTGCTGAAATTAAATTTCCAGTGCAGAAGTTGTAGTTGCCCCTATAATATACATATCTTACTTGTCCCCAATATGCTATAATTTTTAAGAAAAATGCAAAAATAGGCCCAAAATTGTGCAGGGGTGTAGTACCCCCTTAATATATACCATCCTTTATCTAACATGCCCAAGCATAAATTTTCAGGTGCCAGGTACACTACTAGATTCCTATTGCGGCTATCTGCAGAGGTACACTGTCACCGTGTGAACTGTGATGTACCAGCGAAGTTCTAGAACAGCACCACCACTGGTGGGCCATGTACAGTAGCAACATTGCTACTGTGTAGGTACTCTGTGTATACCCATCAGGTATACCCATCTTGGCGACTGTGTACCTGAGAAGGCAGCCACCACATGAATCTTGTTGTGCACTTGAAGGCCCTTTTGCTGTGGAATCAGAGAACTACAGTGTTATGCATTCAGATCATCTGAGAGAGACACCAGATGTACATGTTTACTTGTACTGTACACAATTTTCTACCTCTCGTATCTCCCCTGTGATGCCTCTGTTTGCATCATGAAATAAGACAACTCTGTCAGAGTCACAATTAAACATCTCTTGTTGTTATTCAGTTTTACACCAAACAAATCCAGCTTCAAAACATAATATTATTTTGGTAGAATGTCGTAAACTGGTCTTTCTTTTAATAGACAGTGACCATACAGTTTATAGCAATATCCAACATATATATCTGTATTCTGGCATTGAACACTGTACATGTACAGTTAACTTATGCCACGTCATACTCAACATGATTTTTAATAGCAAGTTTGAAATTGTGTGACAAACTGTGGTACTTTATCATTATTTTGGTAAATTTAGTAGTTTCCATCACAAGTCACACTTGCTATCATATCAAAAGCTCAGTCCTCCGATATGGAATTCTCTATAAAATCATAATATTCTAAGTAAACCTGTTTGAAATTCCCCATTTCCAAACGGAAACATGCAGCAGCACCTTATTATTACTCAGTAACAACTGAATTGCCATTTGGACTCGGTACAATGTAGTTCAATACTCATCATCATGGTGATGGTGAATTTATTTT
>NW_027305915.1:0-5282 GCF_039555335.1 Amphiura filiformis | reverse complement strand
TACTAGATAAACAGAAATGTCTTGAGAATTTGATACAAAACAAATTGAATTGCTCATTGATCTGCAATGTTTTCACATTCTTGTCATCAGCATGTTTTAACTCTTGTTTTAAGAACAGTTCATTATTTCTTATGGCAGAAATAACAAATGATTTCGACAAGACATGCCACAAAGACATAAGCCACTGCTGACAACACTAGCAGTAGCAGCACCACCTGCAGGAGAGAAGTTAAAGCATGTTTTATAGTGTGACGTTTAAAAGCACTTTTTAGTTTGTGTACATGTAACTTGTATAAGTTTGTGAACTTTGTGAAAATGTTGGTCTCAGACAAACTTTTATACTCTGATCAGCTCATAATAGGCAGGAGTCAAAACTTCATGTATTGATATAGAACAGCGTTCACTCAGTTGCGCGCACTCCGTGTAAAGTGCGCTTTGCATATTGCGTAATTGACTTGTGCTTTTTGTGTATTTACGCGAGCGCAAGTTCTAACATGATTAAAGCGGGCACTTGTGCAGTGACAAAAATCGAACAATTCCCACCAATTAAGAGCTGTTCATAGTATTATAGTCCTTGTCATGATGATGATCATTGTTTTTTTTTTTTCTCTTAGCATTGAATGTTAGTGGTACTACAGTGTACATGGAAATTGTCTTGGACATACAAAACACATTGAATTGCTCATTGATCTGTAATATTGTCATCAGCATGTTAACTCTTGTGTTAGGAAAAAGCAGAAATAGCGAATGACTTCAGACGAGACAGACCACAAATAAGACACAAGCCTGACAATTTGGTTCCCCTGAAGTTTGGTAGTGACATCAATGCTACTTCACGGTTGCGCATGTCAACAAACCGCCCATGAACGTGTGCGTGTACACTTGGGGTGTTTAACTTTACCCCCACGATTTGATGCGGCAAGCAAAAAACGCACATATGCACAACCAAACTTGAGATGAACCAAATTATAGCAATATCATCTTCAGAGCAGTTTAAGTGTGTTTAGTGTGAACTTTAAATAAAAGCATTTCCAATTTTTAGTTTGTTGTGATGTATGTAACTTTTATAAATTTGTGAACTTTGTGAAAATGTTGGTCTCAGAAAAACTTAATATCAATAAAGCGTAAACTTCAAAGTACGGTCGCACATTTATTAACCTAACACTGCAAGAAATACAAATGCATGGGATTAAAAGGTGTGTTTAAATTAACAGTTTTAAGTTTTAAAATTACAACTCTTACTCAGGTGACGGGATCAAAGCCCGTTTGGTCATATGCCTTGTATATTTATCTGTGCAATTATCATTTGCCTATATATTTATTTCTATACCTCAATATGTAATACTGGTGCTTTTGTAATAAATAGATGTAATTTTGTTCAGTTAAGACTTTTGCACTGTGTTCTTCTTTTCCCTATTTTGGTGTGTTGGGGATAAAATGTTCTTGCCATTTCCAAATTTTGCCTGCTGTTGCTTCAGGGCTTAAGTTTTGGTGAGAATCCATTTCCTGTTATAAAGATATGATTTTGGTACAAAAAATTCCAAGTTGGTGCTTGCAACAACATTAGGTTTCAAATATTACACATCAACCCCAAGATGTCTAAAACCTTGGTACAACTACATGGTATGGATTTGAGATCATAACTAAATCCTACCAGTTAAAAAAACCAGTGGGGCCTGTAGAACATGTTGCCTTTAGTCACCTTGGGGTATTATTTTTTTGAGATTTGAACTGCCGAGCAGGTTTGCATAAATTTCAAGGAGCCAATTTTAGTGAGCTTTTAAATTTGCAGTTCTGAAATTCAATGCAAACATTGTCAAAATAAAAACTTGCAAAAATTTTCCCCTATTCTGAGGCGGGTATTTTTTGGGCAGGTAATCAGGTACCCGAAATTGCAACAAAAAATTCCTGTTTTGTTGTGTCCCTGGACCTAGAGCTAAATGCTAGGATCGCTCATGGTTGACCTTAAAAAAAAATGTGTTTTTGAAAATGCAAAGTAATAATTTGTGTTCATTGTAAAAAAGTTATTGGAGGAGTATGACATGAACACAAATTATCACTTTGCATAATTATAAAAAAACACATTTTTTTTGTAAGTCAACCATGAATGATCCTAGCATTTGGCTGGCTCTAGTTCCAGGGACACTTAAAAAAAAAATTGGGGCAATTTTGGGTGACCTGATGCCGACACGCTTACCCGCTTATCTTTTGTGCATCTTGGGATGAAACAATAAAAAGGCATCAAATGGTTCATGTAGCTTTGATAATTGAACAATAGATAAGACACACTGAAAAACTGCACCAAGTTGCAGCAAGTTGTTTAAAGTTATTGGAAGCGTTGAAGTTCATCTGGAAAGAGCCTGACAAAGTGCTGGACAAGAGTTTCTCGAATTTGTTCAGGATTAAATCTGCCTGCCTGGCCGTGTACATCAAGGTTCTCCGGACGAGGTCTCCGTTCTTCATTAATGCCCTGAAGCCATTCTGGATTGAAGCGTTGTTTATGAATTTCACAAATGTTGTGCAATATACAGCAAGCTGTGATTACTGTGACAACAAACTCAGTGTCACTATCATTCCTTTTAAGCAGACACCGCCATCTCCCTTTTAACCTTCCAAAACAACCTTCGATAACCATGCGTGTTTTGCTTAGTATGTGGTTAAACATTTTCTTTTCAGCTGTCAAGTTCCCATTGTCTCTAAAACCTTTCATTAACCAACTCAGAAGCGGGTAGGCTGGATCACCAATGATCATCGGCGGAATTTCCACACCATACAAGTTTTCCGCTATCTATATAGAAAAGAAGTATTGGAAAGAAACAAAAGTCATGAGTTAGGCCACAAAAAAAACATTGTTTTACGGGTCTGACTGACCCAGATTTTGAGTCTTGGAAGAATTTTCTTTACTTTTTGCTAAAATCGTGTAAAAATCATTCATTTTGGGGCCAAAATTTATTGATGTATTTCACAAATTTAGAACTTTTTCCAAATACATTTGCCAAAAAATCATCACATTTTTCATCATCTTTTCATCAGTCAACATCAAAACTTTCCTCAGATTGTAATACCTTAGGCCTATGCACAAAAAACAAATTGCCTGTTTTGTTTTTCTTCCATGCTTATGGGACTATACTCGAACTATTTACTCATTATTTTTTGTTTTGTTTTTTAGGTTTTGTAGTGTCCCTGGACACTGGCATTTGTCGAAAAATTGATGGTGGGACTATACTCGCGTCAGTATGGTACCCGGTATTCATATAATACATATATTACCGTACTGATGCGAGTATAGTCCCACCTTCGAGTAAAGTCCCACCCCCCAAATTTTCGAAAAATTTCAGAAATTAAAGGTGGTTTTTTTTGGCTTTGGAATGTCCCTGGACCTAGACCTTAATGCTAGGATCATGCATGGTTGATTTTTTTTTTTAATCAACCATGAATGATCCCATCATTTAGGTCTAGGTCCAGGGACACTCCAAAGCCGAAATAATAAACAACTTAAATTTTAAATTCGAGTATAGTCCCAAGCCCCAATTTTGAAAAATGTTCACCCAAAAACGGGGTGGGAATATACTCGAGTCAGTACGGTTTTTGTGTTTTTATTTCAAACAAAGATGATATGAATAATTTTATTTTCCATTGAAACAGATGACCAAAAATGTGTCTTTAGTTTCTAATTTGTCCTTGTTTATATTTTGCTCTATTTTCAACTAAAACAACTTACATTTGGAAATAGTCTCCCAGAATCACCAACTCGTCGTATTCTGGAATTTGAAAACACTCTGGCATCATGTACTCTACCGGGCCAACCTACATTGATGTCGATGAACCTGAAAATTAAATATCACAAGAACAAAACATTTAAATTATATGATTTGTGGATCAAAAAGTAATAAAAATGGAATTTAAACAAATAAAAAAAACAAGGCAAAAACAGGCATAAATCATCCAGTCAGGGTTTTAAGGAATTTTCATTTTAAAATTGGAGACTTTCTCATATCTGGAAACTGCAAATTCGGGAAATGTGACATCTCTGTTAAGCATTTAGCTCTTGGTCCAGGGCCACTCTAAAGCGACAAAAAAAAAAAAAAAAAAAAAAAAACATTTTTTTTTTTTTTTTTTTTTTTTTGAAAATCCGGAATTTTTTTTTAATCCCAAAAATCCGGAAAAATCACACCCCTGAACTCATGAACTTTTGGCAAGCCGAGAGGGGGGGGCCATTTTGGCACACCTTTTAAAATACGGCTTAGGAAAACGGTATGGATGGAAACGCTTAAATATGCACATTTTCCTGCTTGCAACATGTATCTAGACCATTTAAATAAACTTGTAAATTGGGATCCCACAAATTTGGCATGTGCAAGGGGGGGAGCAAAGAATTTGTTGGCGGCCTCAGAGGGCATTAAGCGATTTTAGGCAAGCCGTTTGGAAATTTTAACCCTGGGGCCTCATAATTATTGCACAGCCCCTAATACTGGGGTATTTTTTGCCGACTTGCCTTTTGAAATGAAAATGTTGTTATTGTTAGTTTCCACAATTAAAAAAAAAGACCAAATGCGTACCGTACCTGTATTTGTCATCACAAACTGCTTGCAAGATGACGGAATGGTGGTTTTTCCTATTCAGAAAGTCTGTGTGATTTTCATTTGGACCAATGATAGGGATGTGGCTACCGTCAATTGCTCCACCACACATTGGGAAGCCCGTCTTTCTCCGAAAACCTCTCATTGTTTTTTCCAATGTCCGTCCTTCCGGCATACGAATATATGTCCTCATCAACGTCGACACAATTGCCTCACATGTTTCCTGAAAGATGACACAAGCTGTGCTACGTGCAACATTAAATAAATTGCCAATGGACCGGTAAGATTCGTTTGTTGCAAGACGGTACAATGTCAACGCCACACGTTTGTTGACGGGAATCGACTTCCTCCAATTGGTGTCTTGCTTCCGGAGGACAGGGTTCAGCTGATTACAAATATGTTCAAAACATGCCTTGCTCATGCGAAAATCCTCATTCCATTTTCTATAGGCCGGATGCAATACCGTATCCTCCCACCAGTTCGATTCTCGATGCTCGACCCATATTTGTCTGTCACGATGCTGTCCTTCCTGGAAGCCGGCAACAGCCATCAACAACATAGCAGCTCGCTGCATCTTTCTTGCTCGTATCCGCCGATACACATCTTCACGCCACCTTCTCAGACGTTCTGCACGACGAGCAGACCTTCTACGTTGCTGCCGCATGTACTGGTCAACAATAATACTTCTATTCCGACGTAAAA
>NW_027305914.1:0-19255 GCF_039555335.1 Amphiura filiformis | reverse complement strand
ATTCAAAATGAATTGAATATATGAATACAAAAGCCACCTAAGACTTTGGCCAAATTTCATGGGAAAATAATAGGCCTGTCATATGCATGAAAGAACAACTCAAATTCATCCTCTGTGTCTATTGGGCATGTGAAAAATAGCATGTATGAAAGAATCACCCAATTCCATGATTTGAGTCTTGTAACACATTGATTGAAATCCAGTATGTATAAAAGTAAACTTGTAACACATTCATTGCTAGAGAATGACTTTTGAACAAAAATGGGTTTAATAAAGGAAAGTGTGTGGTTTATATTACATGGCAGAATGCTTATCAACATTATACATACCTGTGTGCTTTATTTTGTATTATCTTACTAGTGGTAATCTCATTCTAACATTGTTGTCTTTGTATATGATTCAAAAAACCACCTAAGTCCAAAATTTAAAATGAACCCCACGAAGTCCCTGAAATGCTAATCGTCATACCTAATACAGGTTAATCCACTCATTTGCACGTAAAACTTACCATATTGACCAGGTAAATCTAACTGAAGGAATTAAAATGATACACAGGTTTTTCTCTCAAAATAACTTCGCATGGACTTAGGTGGCTTTTGTATTCATGTATTCAATTGCTAGTATCATCGTATAAAACGAAGCAGCCAATTTTAAAATTTGAAAAGTATATGAAAGCTGCCTTATTGTACAATTGCATAAATTTTCCATTCTCGTTTGTTTCAGGACTTATAATACTAAAGACATACAATTATCGGCAATATACAATTCCTTCGGAGACAACCTGTATGCTGTTATTATGGCACGGTACACGTGGTTTCATCTTAGAAAGTATCAAATCAAATGTTCATGGATTGTTTTAAAAAGGTTAACTATAATCATTCAATCTCAGGTTCCTTAAATGTCAAGAACACAGTTAAACCTTGATCTGACCATTTAAAGATCGTTTTACCGCGTATAATTTTGATAGAGTGTTCACGTTGAAAGTTGAACACCAACACCAGAGAGAATATTATTTGTATAACCTATTCAGTAACAGCAAATTGGGTGTTATTTTAGGCCAATTAAATAAGTTAAGGTCAATGATCAGTATTTTGATAATCAAGTGGTATGATAATCAAATTGATTAAGTGTTTCAATTTCTTGGTATTTCAATTTCTTTGGATTTTAATTTCTTTCAAGGTAATTTTATTTCCAATTCACAGTGTAACATTTGTAGACATAGAAGCTTTTAGTTGAAACAAGGTAAACACAACACAAAAGAAAGTCCGCACTTATGTAACCCGTCCTACTCCAAAACCTGATCGTGTTGTGATAGTTTGATTCTTCTTTCTTGATTGTGTCATCAGATCCAGACTTAGCTGTACTAACGCCAACTTATCCAGGAATCTAGGACTGAGTGCAGAAATCAGAACCGGGGATGATCCCCCTTCTCTTTTTGAATAGCTCTGACACTTTAACGTGCAATGGGATGAATCCTCCCTGACACGGGACCAACGGCTTTACTTGACTTCCGAATCACGGACGTCGCATATACACTACCTGCGTGCTAAGTAGTGTATTTTGGGGGGTGAGAAGAAATTCTACAATTACATTCTGTGATGTAACTGGACTTCAAAGGATTCCCGACCATATAGGAACTTTTTGAATGGGAAGAAAATTTTCACCTAAGGCATGCCTAGGGCTCGAACCCTCGCCGATCGTATTCTCCCGGCCAGCAGCGCAACGCCTTAACCGTTAAGCCATCTCGCCCTCTCTGATTGATAAAGTCGTGTCAACAGAAGCTTATTAACTCAAATTTAATACCAAATTTGCTACCGAACACTCTAAATTGACAGAGATTGATACCAGTATATGAAATTTGGTGCCTTTGTAAAAGTGGCAAATTAAAAAAAAGAGCAATCACACCTGTAGGGTGAAATGCAGAGCGCGACAATTGAATAAACCAGTCACTTGGAATAGTCGGCAAGTTCCCATCGCGGCAACAAGCTTGACCACGCTAATCAATATCGAGAGCGTGCATCGTTTTGATTTGCATCCTTTGAAAATGCCAAATTTCATACTGGCAGTCGTTGTCAATTTAGAGTGTGTGGTAGCAAATTTGGTATCAAATGGAAGCTAACAAGATTCTGCATAAGACTTTACATATAAGTGCGGACTTTCTTTATCTGTGTATTTATGAAACTGGTATCGAATTCATCTTGGTAACATTTAATTTTATCATATTTTTCGTATACATGAGTATTTGCCAATATCCTCATGCTTTTTCTTATTGTCTATAACTAGTAAATATTGCATCACTAAATGTACTAAAAAGATCAACTATATAATACGGAAGCTGGCACGTCATGATATATACATGCATACTCGCGTGAGTTATAAATACACACATAATAAAATACTTATTGGAAAAGGTAAAAATTGCACTTTAGCTTTCCGTACTCAACATATTGTTATCTCAAAAAGGTGATGTTAATTGCACATTCACTAAATGAATTACCGATAACTCTTCGTCGCAAATGGATTTAAGCAATAAAAATATCTGTTTATAAACAAGAATATGAACCCATAAAATACAATTACATCGAAATAACAAGAATCTTCCAAGTAATAAAAGTGCAGTACATCTTGTCAGAATTTTAAAGATGAAAATGTGATTCCTCTTGAGATAAATCACTGCTCTAAAATTTTGTATACTGGTGGTCCAAGCAGAAGACAGAATATGAATTTCTGCCAGAAATTGAATTTTGAGAAAATAACATGATATAATGCGAAATTGTAGTAAGTTGTACGACCCTGTAATAATTATGGATGAACCGTTCACATTACTTTAAGATATGACTGTGGTTGTCCAAGAGATATTTGAGATACATGATGTGCTGCAGCGAGATAAAATATGTAAAGGTGCTCAAAACAAAAAGTGAAACTTGGCTTTTATCAATAATCTATAAAAGTGTGATATCAATAATCACTGCACAGTACCAATAATGTGCCCGTTTTTATTTGCTTATATGTTTGTTTCTTTTCAAATGCATTAAATAAGAAATATTAAAAAAAAAAAAAAAATAAAGTCATATTTGTTGTGGACAATACGGCGGGGTATTGGTTAATCACTCCAGGCTAACATATCAAGAAAGCGCACGCAGTGAATGGGGTATGCAATTTAATGCACCTTTGATGCCTTGTCATGCATTTGATAGTACGGGCGGGTGTCTTTTATGAATGGTGTACTTCATTACATAGGTACAAGGGATATGTCGGATTCGATTTATGTCATTTACAAGTACCCGACATCCGTTCTTAAAATTTTGCGTACAAATAAAAAATATCCTCTGTTTCCATGGTGTTCAAAATCGTTACAATAATAATTCGGATAATCTATACAACAATTTTCTTGTAATATGTAATTCTTGTAAAGAAGAGGACGTGCAGTAAAGAGATAACGTCTCTTATTGTTCTCATGTGTATTTTTAATGGGATTCATTTATGGTGTTTTGGCGGGAATTGCGGCTTTTCGTCGAAAGATTGGGATTTGAGTTGAAAACACACACGCGGGCACATAAGTAGACGATGTATTGTGCTATTTCCGTTTATATTCCCTTGGTATAAAGTATCTTCATACATGATCGACTCAATAAGGATTGGATTTGGAAAATTATAGAATTTAAAAAATATGTGAGAATCGGCATGTTTCACTAAATGGTTCCCTTGTCTAAAAATAAGACAATAGAAAACTAAGGCAATATTTGAAATCGTTATTTAAAGAAATGTATGCTGCTTATCTCATTCAAAACAAACTTGTTTCCTTTCTTCTCCAAAACAAAATAAGAACATAGTAAACACCATAAACCAAATGTACTATTATTATAGTGTGGTGTATTGCCCCATACGTTTAACTTATTTAATGGGACCGATCTTGTCTCAGCTATATTAACTCTAACTTTTTACACAAGTTTCTCATATACTAGTAAATTATTTTAATTATTTATGCTTATTGTAATTGTAAAACAATTTGACCAAGTCAGGCCAATGTTAAATATTGTCAAACTTTCGGAATTTATATAAATGGTATGTGTTCAGATCGGCAGCCCAGTCCCTCCTTTCTCCTCATCAAAATTGAAAAAAAAAAAAAAAAAAAAAAACGCCCGACATATGTTCTCTTTAATAGATGGTTAGAACAAAAACGTGGCAAAAGTGGTAACCATTCAACACAGGAATCATATATCCCGCGATATTATTGACATTGTTATACAGGTTTTTGCCACATCAAAACCACTGGAGCAAAGAAGTTTCATCCCCATAGAGTTAACATTTTATATCAAAATTGACAATAGTGTGTCCATCTGAACCTCAACTACCCCATACTCTCGAAGATGAACCGGTTCGTTCGGGTAAGGTGGTGAACACTAAATTGAGTGCAAAGGATGGGTGGAAAATTGCATGGAGCTATTTGGCGTGTTTTTTTCTGGTGGCCAGGTAAAAAGTCCAGAGGGACTTCAGCACTTCGTTAGATAATGGTTAAAAAATAATGCCCATTTTCTTTTCCTATACTTTTCTTCTTCTCATGTAATGTAACAAAGCGACAATGATCCGATTGGACTTGATACAATTATTGACTTAAAACATTTTTAGGACAAAACCATATGTTTCTTATTATTAATCATGTTTACTAATGAAATAGGGGAATCCTATCAGATACATGTACGGATATTACATTTCTGAGGTATTTATCGGTCATGACTGAGTCTTTTATTCACATTAATCTCTAGATTATCCCTTGGTCATTTCCCCGCTCCGTTAAAAGCAAATGGATTAAAATAAATAAAAGAGCAACGTATTCTCGACCAAAGACGTGTTTTGCAGAATTAATGGTTTTATGTTTTATAACGCGTCCGATACAATGACTTCATCAGGTCAACGCTGTTGTTTTGATTCTGGTTTTAAAAAAAAAGAGCAGTGATTTATAGTATGCTACGTACGCACGGGTACAACGCCTAGACGTTGATCCACATGCCTTAGCACGCTTTACAGGTTGTCGCTGACCACTACGGCCCCACATCATTCCATAAACCATTGAATAACAATTCAGGGACCTCTCGCACCATAGTCAAACTATGCCTTACCGATTGAGCTAACTTAACTGTTATTCTCATGCTGCGGTAGCATTTATTGTTTTTGATGTTGAGATTAAAAAATAAACATTTAAATATACATGATATAATAGTTAGACAAGAGCACCTTTAATCTTGTCGATCATCTAACGATGTATTCACCATATTTTTTTTTAACAAAACCACATGTGGTGTCATACAAATCGCTGTAGTAGCAGATTTTTACAGCCATAATATGATTGATTGTCAACAACAAAAGTTGTAATGCGGATTTCACTGAGCGATTGATAACGCCCAGAGCATTGCTTGGAATGCAATGTAGGTCACCGGTGCTTCTTTCTGTCTTTATGACTTAACAGTACTGACTTTTGCTTGAAGTTCATACTTGAAAAATTTGATCAAATTAATCATTTTATCAGGCTGAATCGCCTTCAGTTTATATTGTGGAAGATAAAATTTTTTGATTGAATTTTCGATAAAACAATATTTTCGTCATTTCTAATCACGCTCTTTGGCAATTTACGATATTGTCAGGTAAATAATTTTATCTTGGCTCAAGTTGTGTTTGCTGAGGGTTTTACTATATATCCGTTTTATAGAAATGACACCCTTTGGGTAATCAAAGAATTCCGAGGTCATTGTTTAATGGGCTATTCCTTTTAGTAACGCCTGTGGAAGAATTTGAAAATACTTTCCACTTGAAATTTAGATAGAATGAAAATTTTATAGCTCCATTTGAAACTCGACCTCCTCACGAAAAGGTTTAGGTTGAAGCTTTCTGAGAACAATTCCGTGATTTGAAATTCTTACTCCTTCTGTGGAAGAAATTTCCAAATCTTCGACAGGGGCAGTGTGGATTTAGGCAGGAACAATATTCGCGATCTACCCGGGTTTGATAAACATTTAAACTGTGAAAGCGAATTGGAAGAAAGATAGTATCAAGAAAATTTCGTAACCTAGGTAATGCAGTCAATAGGACATAATGGTCAAGGAACCATTTCGTGAATTGTTATGATCAGATAAATAATAAATATTTTGATATGGGGCTTAACCAAAAATAAGTATTTTAAAATGTTGACTTGCGTAAGCTTTAATTGGAATGGACATACCTGATACGTCATGAAACAAGTGGTATGCTATCCCCAACTTGTTTATTATTGATGGTAATGCTGTTCTGATTTCCCGACGTTTTATATAATTTTCAATGACAACTTTAATCAGTGTTTAATCTGGTGCTGTCTACTATAAACTAATACCTAAAAGTAATACAAGACTATTTCAAACATTGTGACTTTGGCAGTGGCTCGTCACTGTCGCAGCCGTCGCGAGCGGTGGCTTATCTAGCCAATGAGGCGGCTTCTTTTTCAAAGCCAAATTCGATTAGCAAATCAGAGCTTCACTCACTTTTCACACTCTTTTCGTACATTGAAAACACATTGGTAGAGTATTCTGATAAAATTATGGACTTATGCAACAATTTACCCTAATGGCTGGTATATATTTCGGCGTTTTGCCTTTGGTGAGTGTAAAAATTCGTATCCATTGCATTATGTACAGGCAAGTATAATGTGGAGCAGATAAGGAAGTTCCGGCAGCAAAACACCCCATATGCCAACTATAAACTGGCCTTAGAATGCGTTTATGTCCATCCCAGCGCAAAGTAGGACAGATGAAATATAATTAAACGGAATTTTAAGCTCTGAGTAACAGACAGCGCCAGTTATGTCTTTATAATCGAATCCCATAAATCAGATAATATATATACAGCTTATATCATCTTAAGTTGGTCGATTGACACGTTGGAGGCAATGTTGTTGTTATTAAATGTCTTGACATATGTTACATATACATGTAAATTATCTTCATACCACGATAAAGTATTTTGAGCACATATAAATAGAAATACTCTGGGGTTTACTTTTATCACACTCCAGCGACATTATGTTGCCAATGGATACGTTTCAAAAAAGAATGATGCGAACACCGACAAATTCTGTGTCGCGTGACAACAAAGGGAATGGCTATACACGCCTAAAAGAGTCTCGATATTCTTGGAACTGCTAAAATACTGCCCTTTTTTGTAACTTATTTGGTGATAACCGAAATGATTGGATGAGACAATTGGGTGAGACAAGAGAAGTTTTCTATCCAAATTTGAGATACATATGAAGAATTTGTTTCCAAAAAGCATTAAGTCCAAAGGCTGCTTTGTGGAATTTTTTATTTGAATATATTCCTAAGAGTAGCAGTAACCGTGTCAATCTAATAACACTGGAGTAGTAGAATATTAATAACATGTTTTTGGTTATCTTTGAAAAAATAGTCACGTTGCAGATCTGTTTAACCTCCCACACGAGCATAAAAGGACACCGATGTGCTCTGTTTACTTAACCATGAACTACTTTACTTTACACAGGGGAAAGAAGAATTTCGCATCGCACACTTGCACATTTAAACATGAATTTACAAATGGAAAATAAGGGCGCATAGGCAGATATACCAGAGTAAAAAACTCGGATATACCTGCCTATGCGGCGAATGGAATGCATAGGCCCAGACCTCTCGACTTGAACCCCAGACCTCTCTCAGGCAAGCGCTCTACCACTGAGCTACACAGACTGTCCCTGATAAAAAGGACTCAAGTCTGGTACTTATGGATATGAGCAGTCAAGGGTGAACAGTACAAGCAACACATTACATACCAGTGTACGAGATCAATTCATGATGCTTACCCGCCAGCCTAATATAATCATACAAACAGAGGAAGAGGCTTACGCATCATATACTGGAACATGGAAACATTCAAACATTACAAACTAGCGCACGAGATCAAATTAATGATGCTTAATCGTTATTCTTAATATATCAATATACCGGGGTAAGAAGAATTACTTTACTGTATTTTACTCCTTCGAATAATTCAATACTTGATACCCTTTACTTATCTCTGACTTATCTCATGAACTCTTTCTGCTGACATCTCAATACTTGGTGTGCCCACCATCACTATCTAGCACTGTCTATACAACGCATTTGGCTTGAATAAGAGCTAAGTGCAACTTTCAAAATCCGACTTGAAGCCACTAAAGAGTTCCTTAACTCGACCATATGATATTGTAGAGCAACAAAAGAGGTATCAAACTGCGCCGGAGAACGAAAGCTGCACTTTATATACATTAAATAAGTTTTTGCTATATATCTCAGTTCCCGATATATCTGACCATCTATAATCGTTTCGATACTTTCTGGGTTGAGTTTATTTAGCTGAATTGTAATATCGATGATTTTTGTTTGTCTTAATACGTACGGTTAAAGAACAAGTGACACATTTCAATGGTTACTCATCGATTGCATAGTGCTAACGACCGTCATTCGGATATAAAGTCTTGACACAAACTGGCCCATTCAGCGATCCCGGCAAAAGTGTTAAATAATTTTAAAGATTGTGCATGCACTGCTTAAAAGTGAAAGATAAGTCATTAAAATTGTCATTGGGTATTTTAAAATAAGAAATTTGGCAAAAAAAGAAGAGAAAAACAGTAGCACTGACAAAGCCCTATTTTGTCCTTCATACACGACTTTCTTTGTACAAGTTTCTGAATGAGCAAATCGCTGAATAGGTCTTTAAACAAGAAATGCACCATAACAAAGACAAGAGTGATTCAGAAATTAGTTTCCACTCAATCTAAGATAATCCAACATGCTGTGTTGAAAATCCAACCTTTGCATGGATTGGTTACAAATTCATTGAGATAATAATCAATTCAAATTAAACTTAGTTTTGGTAAACAGGCTAATAAATATATTGGTCAAGAAGGTACAGCTTCATCCAAGTCGCTGAAATATATCATACATTATATATCATAATATTTGTAAACCACAAATTAATATGTAAACACAAGCTTAGTAAGTAAATAAATGAAAACATACAGAAACCAATTATTTATTGATTGAATCCAGGTACTAAATCAGATGCTACAACTCAACGTTGACAGATTGACATGTTGCGAAGGCAATGCCGTTGTTATTACATGCTATGAAGTCTTCTTGTTTCTTACTACATTATACCATGACAAAATATTCTGAGCATATATAAATAAAATTGCTTTGAGGTTTACTTGTATTACACTTCAGCGACAATTACCGACAATTATATCGTCGATGATATAAAAAGAATAATTCGAAAACAAAAGCCCAGTGTCGATCGACAACAAAGAGACTGGTTATCATAACCTATCAGTTCCTCATTTGTTTTTCTAAATTGCCCAAAGACGATAGTGTTTGTCAGTTTTTTGTGACATACAGAAGAATAGGTGGATATACTCGGTCCAGACAATATTGTAGAGGAATTTGCAACAAATTCTCAAGTGCGGTTGCTTCAAATTTTAACAAATTTGCAGAGTCTGATACGAAATGAATGAAAGCATTTTAATATATTCTTAAATATATATTGAAATAGCGAATTTTGTGGGTGTTGCTATTAAGCTCATGTGTACGTGTCCGTAAACGTTTATATAGTTAATTCCTCCAGCTAATTTATTGCCGGACAACAGCTTTACGTGCGTTGTAACATTTTGTTCGCCAACCAGTGAAGCTAACCAATGTATATAAATGACAGGCGTGAGTTCAAACAACATTGTTCGACCACTAATGTCATATCGGTAACGGCCGAGCTATAGTCTTTACTAAGTACTTATTGAACAACAACAAAAAAGCCCATTAAAACAAGGACGATTCGCTGGAAGAAATAATGAATGTATTAATCCAAGTTTAAATGATAAATATTTTAAATTAATCATTGAGAGAATAAGGAGTATCTTGCTGCTACTTCACAATGCTCTTTGATGCGTGAAACTATAAAACCAATAATATAATAATAAAATAATTGAATGGAGAAACTAGGTCACCGTTACTGAGGTGAAATTTTGATCTTCCGGTCGAGTTCACTGCTACGTATGCCTTCAGTGAATTCATGTCAAATGTATGGTGATAAATTCTGAATATTGCCTCTATACAGATTTTGCTGCCACAGAATTTAACATATTATAACAAGAAAAAAATAACGAGGTTATGTCAAAATTGGCAATGTAAGATGAACTTTCCGATTCTTTGGAATCTTTTTTCTTACGGAGACTCGATTTAATTTTCATGCACTGTTAGGTGTAATATTAATTTAAGGTGCTTTTCACGGTCATGAGAGCAAATGAGATAAAATGTTTTATCAATTCGATTTTATATTAACAAAACCTTAATATTCAAGACATTTGCCACCAAGACATGGATTCTCGGAAAATATCCAGTCAGCTGTGGCAACGTCCCCAATTATTCCCTCTCGCAAAATATTTTGGGCTTTACACCCCTCCCCCACCCGGTCCCCTATTCAGAACAGAAAATTACCGACATTTCCGTTTTTAGCCACTACCAGATTTCACTTTTCCCCAGTACCCTTCCCGCGGAAAAAGTTTCTGGTGCCGTCACTGATCCAGTGATGAAAATTATATTGCAACGGCTCATATTTTTCTGAATATAAAATCAGTTTGCAGTCATTGCGATAAGCTAATTATTACTTTAAAATTTGCTTCAATAAGTAGCAAAATTCTAGTAAACGTTTCTTAACAACATTTCAAGGTTATTAAGAAGATAAATTGAATTCCGGAATGGTCAGCAAGGTCGGTCGTCACACCTGAAGCTCCGCCTGAATTGCCGCCTATAAAGACTCTTATATTACGCAGAGTACGTGCAAGATGAATACAAAATCAACTTATTCCGTCGAGTGTATGCAAAATCTTGGCTCAGCCACTCTAATGGAATTTTTTTAGAAGATCAACAAAATGTTATTAGCCAAACAAGTGCCTAACTATATAAAACGTAATTGTTGCTATAAGAATTCGATTGTTAGTAGCTGCAGCACGGTTAAAGTACGTAAATCAGTTGCAGTATAAACACTCGAATGCATCAATACACGCCCTTTAAAGTGTATGGTGTTATTAGAGTAATGGACGAGTTGTACCATGATGGTATGATTCAATGAATACACGTAAACTATTTCAACATAATTAACATTCAAAGCACCAAAACTAAAAACAAATACGAAAGATAAAATTATCATTTCCAATTGAACAAGAAATGATAGCAAATCGATTTGAGGTGTAGATCCGAGGTGTAGATGAAGTATGCATCTCAAAAATGTGTGTTATCATACCTCAGGGACCATTGTATGTGACCTAAATGCAACAAACCTTCTGAATCAAGTACAATTATGCCTAACAGTGGAAATGTAGTTCTAGAATAGGTCTGTAATTTGTTGAGTAGTTCCAGAAATATGGTAATTTGCTGAATGTGACATTGCCATAAGTTTTCACAGGTAAAATAAGTGTTGCTAAGTAGTATGTATATAAGTGTGACTCTATCAGAATGCAGTGACAGCCATTTGACAATCATACCGTAAATATTGACCTCCAGTTGTTGGGTATGTGGTTCAAACTACAATTCAAAAGTAATTTTTGAATATACTGACACAGGGTAAAAACCTGTGAAATAAAATTATGTTTAAGAGATATAACATAGGACCCTACTAGAACACGGACCCGGACCCGGACACGGACACTACATTGTAATTTAAGTTATTGGTGCTTGGTTTCGATACATCTTCAGTTATATAAAATACAATTAAAATAGTTTGGGTAAACAGATCAATACGTATACCAGATAAAAAGGTAAAAAAATATTGTAAACGTAGGGGAACTAATAAAATACAAATCCGACTCGGATAAACACCTCTTTACTATCAAAAATAACCTAATGATATCCAATGATTCTTTGAATTTTGAATGTGGATTGTTTAAACAATCCACATTAAAATGTAGGACTTAAATTGTGTCCGAATTGACTCTGCGCTGAGAAGCTGGAAAAGCTAAACCATGACAATTCCGAGAGCTCAATATTATACATAGAACGTAACGATTTCATCCCTGGCTCCTTCCCTTGTGGTTTCATTGCACTTTCGGCAGGTTTGGTACTTCTTGACATTAATATTAGTAGCTTGAATCATAAAAACTATAAACAATAGTTAAATATAACTATTGATGACAAACAACTTGGATCCTTTATCACTAAAGTCGAGGTGGGCGGTTTAAAGGCTATCTCCTCATTATGCTCCTGATCAAAAATGCTTAGAAATCGCTTTGATAAAATTCGTAATTAAATAAGCGTGACCGAGACTATTTGCTTTCTTAATGTCACTAAGCACAATCTCTCTCTAAATGCCGCTATGTACTTTTTTGTTTTCTTGCGACGTACCGGCCTTTCCTTGTCAATTCAGTGTTAAAGCGAGATTGCGAATTTGCTATATGATTTTCACTTCGTTAAAAAAAATCTTCAAATTTAATACGTTATCTATTTCAAGTGGATACTTTTATGTTTTATCTGCAGTTTTGTGTTTCATATTTTACAGACAAGGTGATGTTATAAAAACATGTCACATCTGCCTTACATATCAGCAAACATATTGACATTCTCCGTACCCGTCAAATATCATACCGTCAAAATTTACAGTTCGGATACATACACGCTATCATTTCCTTCACTAAACACTCCTAGTGTATGTTATTGTGGTTTGAGACTAATTTTGAAACTAGAAATAGGCCTGGGGCCAGTTTATATGATGACAGTCAATGTAATCTCTCATGCAAGATAACGACGTGTATTCCTTGCTCTCTTGGCTGTCAAAATTAATACCTTACGCGCTGCCACCAAAGCTTTACATTGCACTGTTTATAGTATTAATTGCAAAATTAAATGCCCCACTTGTTTTATGAGAGAATTAAAACGTACCATGTTTTTGTGATTTTAAAACCTGATCGTGAAGTTTATTCGCATCCCCCTTGTTCTTATTGTATTCCAGATATGTATTTCACCAGATACAAAACAGAAACAATGCCTACATTCACATTAACATGCCTGTAGGTTTGAGACCAATACTACTTGCTTGTTGACAGGTCATTCCTTGTTTAGCGCTAATTGTTATTATCCTGTATTTGCGGGCGCATTTATCATTTGTAAACCGTATTTATTTCACTTTTTACAGTAATCATCTGCCCACTGATATCAGCACACATATAGTTGAATCTCAGATGTAATTCCCCAGCAAACACAAAACGTTTTCGACATCATTCGCAAAAGGTTAGAAAAAGTTGCCAGAAAACGGACAAGGACATATAAAGGGTATAAAACGTTTTCATAACATTCAAAAACATTTGTTGATAACCTACTGCACATGTTATAACATAATGTTACGAGGAGTGTTGACAAAATATTTGCCAAACATGTTTGCAGAAAATATTTTAGAATAACATTTTGAAAACATTTTTGAAATATTGTTGTAGTGTGTTTTGATACAAAACGATTCAATACGTTTCTATGACCCTTATATAACCCGACATTTAATGTTGTTAAAACGTTTTTTATCTAAACCAAAGCCCAATATATAACATGTTTGTAACGTTTTAAAACATTTTTGTCTGCTGGGCAGTCAATTGCCATTTGTAAACGTGTGTGATAACTTATTCTTTAACTACGTCAACTATTTATTTTTGTTTGAATTGGACATTACAATACCCCAAAATTAATGTTCTAACGATTCAGTTCTTTCAAGGACAGCCTGTTTATATCACATTAAGCCCTACGACGGGGTTGCGGGTTTAATTTTTTTTTTGGGGGGCACCCACCTGTGGATAGTACCAACCATCAAACATTAACAACGACATTGCCTTCAAACATGTGTTGATGAGTCCCTCCATAAGTTTCTACAGTAAAATCCTTAATCATGCAAATAACAATATAATCTATATTAATAAAGGTCACGATGAACACATCTGGTTTCTGTTTAGAGTAAGCAAATATACTGGACTCCCTATCCCATAGGCCTCTTCATCATTTATTGCATGATAGCAAGAGATCATTTATATACACCACAGATTATTACAACCACTTGGTCTCATAAGAGCATCTTCATGAAAGAGATGAAAAACCCTTGAGTAAGGGTTTACATCAACACTGTCACCATCACAACAGTTCCGTAATTTGTTGCTATCAATGCAGACTTTAATACATACGTAGCATCAACAAGGAAAACCGACAGCCACAAATTGTGGTCAGCATTAAAATCTCACACTTGTATTGCACACAGCTTTACTCTTTCAAAGAGTGAAAAATCATACTTACAGCTCATGGTTACGATTTGGGAGAGCACTGTATGCTCATTAATCAGTAAGCTTACATGCTGTCATTTAGAGCTGTGAGCTTTAAGACAATAGAGACCTTGCGGAATGAAGTTACTTTTAACTTTAACTTTAACGTCTAGAGGATTATAGAGGATTATGTATTCAGAACCACTCTGCCATTAAAGCCGCTTGAAGTTAAAGTTAACGCGAGAATCTATAGTGTGCCGTAAATTATGATGAAATACGTCATACTTTAGAACAATAGTTTGCCTATTTCCTCATAGACTACATAATTACCACTAAATGTATTATCTAGTTAATAGACCAATTATTGGAAATCTAATTTGGTTTGGATAAAAAACATGCTACATGTTGCTGAAAATTACTGATTGAATTAAATCAAAATAAATTTTGTTCCAAACGTCACACTTGATATATAATTTTGTGTGTGCTCATGACGTACACCAAATCAGCTTGCGGAACCAAGTTTTTGGCTTGACTTCAACGCCAAGGGGATTAAGTTCCCGTAAAATGGGCTGGTTTTACTTGAGCCAGCAGTGTACGATACTTCTGGAAGAGTAAAGCAGGTGCATAACATTTTTATATATAACATGTCATAGGTTGTGCCTGGTAAGAGCGAGAGCGAGAGGGGGGGGGCAGGGAGGAGGAGAGGGAGGGCCGGGGAAGTGGACAGGGAGGTGCTTTGCTGGTAGCCAAGGGGGGGGCTCCCCGTGGGACATCTTCTCTTCCTTCTTAACCCTTCCCTTTAGGATGCTGACCGCCGTGATATTTTACGCTTTTACGCCTTTTTCTGCCATTTTAAACCCATTTTTGTAAAAACGTTTCCTTTGAGAATCGGCCCACGCCCTCCTAACAGAAAAACCTGACAAAATCACTGGGGAGGGGGAAACAGAGTGCAGTGGGTAATTATAGGAGGTCAAGTTTGAGAGAGCAGTACAGATAGAGGGGGAGAAGGAGGGAAAATAAGGAGAATGTAGGGAAGGGGAAACAGGAGGGAAGGGGAGAGAGATTCAGAAGGAGGGGAAAGAAATAAAAATATGTATTTCATTAGGCGTGCGAAGTAAATTGGAATATGGAATTGACAAAGCTGACGAGCCTTTATTAAATAATATTATATATATATATATAGGCCTATAACTATCGTAAGAATATTAATTGAAACGTATAGGGCCTAGCTAGTTTCAAAATAATATGATAAGGAGATTAACGCTGGGTCCCGACATAATCCATGTTGAGTGGTATCGCGAGTTCATTCATGTTTACTCAAACGAAGCTCTTAAGGTAGAGTCTTTTGTCTTGAAGTGGGACTAATAACCATTTGACTAAACAAAAGAGAGACATTTGGATGTATTGGTAACAAGCTCTTCACACATGCCCTTCTTTTGAACGCACATTGATACACATGTCCCGAGTTTAAGCAACAAGACGCTGTTGGTACAGAAACCAATCTGACGTTCGCGTTGAAGTGAATTTGACAAAAATCCAATCAATATTTTTGAAGTTGCCGTTAAAGTTCCAGTAACTTCATTCCGCAAACTCTCTAATGTCAAGAACTCCCTATCCACGAGACAATTTTATAGGAAAATATAGCAGCAAATGTTGGATTCCTTTTTGCATACCGAATTCCCTACTGTCTATTTATTAATACTGATGGCTTTTATTTACTAAATGCTTTTATTACTGAATACTTTTAATACTGAATACTTTTATTTACTGATGTCCTGCTAGGACACAGCAGATAGGGCCCCTCTCTCTATAGCCTACGATTAATTTAATGGACATTAGACATTTTCGAGAGGATGGAAATGTTTTCATGGCTGATCCGCCATGAGCTGTTGCAGTATGTGGCGGTGAACTCAGTGGGCGCTGGTTCGTATCCGAACGGTTCTGATTTTTTCCCTTCTTTATTATAGTGCCAGTTTAGACTGTTCCTTAATGTCAAAAAGACAAAGGTCATGATTTGAGGAGGGAAATCTGATGGAGCGGTCACGACATCAAAAGACGCCTGGCCATGGCAAGAAAATCAGCTATCGCTCTTACCGACATTTGTAAAGACAGAAGAGTTTAGCAACCAAAATAAGGGTCATGAATGCCTTGGTCTTTCCAATTGCTATATATGGCTCTGAATCATGGGCTGTCGGTAGGGTAGACAAATCCAGACTTTTGAAATGTGGTGCTGGCGAAAGATGTTTAGAGTGTTGTGGAAAGATCACAAAACGAATGAGTTTGTTACAAGTCAACTTGGTGAGCATTTCAAATGTTCAGTGTGCTAGGAGATTGATCCAAACAAATTGCAGTACTTTGATCACACCTCAAGAAGAAATTGTGACAACTTGAGAAGATAATAGTTCGTGGTAAAGATGAAGGACTTCTCAGAAGAGGCAGACAGAAACTCCGTTGGGCAGACGAAATCAAAGAATCCACTAGACTATCCCTTACGAGTGCTAACATTGCACTGGACAGTCAGAGTTGGAAGAACATCATCATAACGGGTCAGTCTTGATCTATAGGAAGACGACGACGAGATTGCTTGAACTTCATTTCTTTGTCTATTTATTAACCTAACATTTTTTGCCACTTAATAACAAAATGTCATTTAATATATTAGAAATAATTATTTAAGGTGTTACTTCCTGAATTTTACCCATACTGCAGTCTGCCGGTAGAACACGATTACTAAACTTCGAAACTAATTATATAAGCTTATTATGAAATTAGTCACATTTATACAGAACATTAATGCATGCTTGAAAGGGAGAACATCTTATGTTATACGGAAGTTTTAAATAATTCCATTTTCTAAATTTACCGGACCATCTTTAATACAATGTATTCTTAGTTGCTTTTATTTTATTCGTTTGGGTTTTTAGCGTTGTTCTTTTAATATTGCTGGTGTTATATTTGGCTTGGTGACTACTACTACTACTACTCTGCCCTATTTTGGCGTCTTGAGCAAGTTCTCCCGTGATATTCATGCAGTTCATAATGAAGTTTTTATATATCTTATTGAATCTTAATTGCCATTAATCACAATGTGATGTTATGTTTATAGCCACGCTGAAAAGTTAGTTTAACCCCAGAACTACTGAGCCGTATTTTGTAACTTAACTAAACGTCATTTGGTACAAATATATGTACAGCAAAATAAGTACAAACATTCTCCACACAATGTGAGCGCACCCTTTAGAATCACTCAAAATAATCTAGCTATTAATTGTTTGTACATGAGTAGTATATCTCTTCATTCTTCATTCTGAATAGTATTTCTGTGTTCTCCTTTGGTATCAAAATACTGTTAAGTGGCTTGAAATAACGGCTTAAAGGTCGAACTACACTTATGCTAGCATTTAGAATGTGTTTATGTCCAATCCAACACAAACTAGTACAGATGAAATAGAACTAAACGGATTTTAGCTCTGAGTAACAGACAGCAGCCAATTATTTATTGATATTGAATCTTATAAATCAGATACTATATAAATTATATCATCTAAAGTTGACAGATTGACACAGTCGAAGGTTTAATTTGTTATGAAAAATATCTTCTTTATTATACGTTTGGGAAACATGCTCCGGGTGTTCATTTATCATGCTTTCATCACACTTAGTGACATTTATTACCATTATATTGTCAATGAATACGTAAAATAATGATGGAATGGCAATGGTTATGATACCTGATTGGTGTCTCATCAAAAGGCATATGTGCTCTACAATGCCCCAGGGCAACTACTGTCGTTTTTGTAACTTATTGAGTGGTATCCTAAAGGATAAATCGAGACACTTGGTTGAGACACGGTGTATTTCTTTATCCTCATTTTCCCTATAGTGCGCTTGTTACACATTTGATCACATTTGCAACTCCTTACAGTGAAGCCAAACAGTGAAGATGGAGGACAACACCAGGGGAAGAAGCCCTGATCAGAATAAAGGCAGGTTGGAGTTGCTTTGGAAGATTCAAAGACATTCTACGTGATAAAAAGTTACCAATGCATCTGAAATCAGAATGTTCATTCACCGGTGTATCCGCCATGAGCAATGACATATGGGGCAGAAACATGGACAACAACCAAGTACCTGGAACAGAAACTACAAACAGCCCAAAGAGCAATGGAAAGGAAGATGCTACACATTACCTTACGGGATAAAATTAAGATCACTGAAATAAGACGTCAAACTCAAGTCAAAGACATTATGGTGAAACTCAAAGAAGCGAAATGGAGATGGGTAGGTCACCTGGCACGAAGGGAAGATAACAGATGGACTAAACGGCTAACAGAATGGCAACCAATAACAGGCAAAAGATCAAAGGTCAGATTTGAGGTCACGTGATGACATTACGCCTACATGGGACCTACATGGAAAAGAAATCGCAAGAGACAGAGAATTTGTGGAAGAATCATGAAGAGGGCTACAACCAAAATAAGGGTCGAACAGCCTGGTGGTGAGGTTTCCAATTGCTATATAATAGAATCAATGGACAGGTTTGTAGGGTACAAATCCAGATTTTGAAATGTGTTTTGATGTTCGAAAGATGTTTTGGTATTGCGAAATATTAAGCAAAACCGTTGTTATGTTATTAAGTCAATTGCCTGAGCATTTCGATCATGCTAGAAGATTGATCGCAACAAATTGCATGCATATCTTTGGTAACCTCCTATATATTAAGTTACAACGTTTGAGATTGATAAATGGTTCAGGGTAATATTTAAAGGATTCTCAGAAGAGGCAGACAAAGCTTCCGTTGGGCAGACGAAATCAAAAGAATCCACTGTACTCAATTACAGACTTGAGGTCAAATAACATTGCAATTGGACAATCAGATTTCGGAAGAACATCATCATAACGGGTCAGTCTTGATTATTAAGTGGTAAATCTGATGTGAGTCATTGAAGAGAAAAATGA
>NW_027305913.1:0-19469 GCF_039555335.1 Amphiura filiformis | reverse complement strand
AGATGTATTATTAACTAGATTACTTTGATTAGTGCATGTTGAACCCCATGGTTGTCCCAAGTGGAAGTGCCACAGGACAAAATGTAATACAGTACATGTTGAACCATGCAGTGTTTGTCCCAAGTGGAATAGTGCCACAGGACAAAATGTATTATTAACTAGATTACTTTGATTAGTGCATGTTGGGCTCCATGGTTGTCCCAAGTGGAACAGTGCCACAGGACAAAATGTAATAACAGTACATGTTGAAGCAGTGTTTGTCCCAAGTGGAATAGTGCCAGAGGACAAAATGTATTATTAACTAGAATATTTTGATGAAGACAAAATACATGGTGAGCTTAAATATTTGTTCCAACTGAAACAGTGTCATAGGGTTATTGTATTAGCTATTATATATTGATTAGGAAAAATAGTACAATGAACCAATGTTTGTCCCAAGTAGAACAGTGCCACAGGACAGAATGTATTGACATGAATACTATTTAAAAGAATAGTACATTCTGCATGAACCATGAAATTTGTCCCAAGTGGACAGGGCCATGGCAAAATGTATTTAAAATAAAGTAATTGATTAGGATTACTATGTAGTAAATGTTGTTGTTTGTCTTAAGGGGACTCGATCTTTTGTGCGTAATTATAGAGGGCCAGGGGATTCACTCTATCATTAAAAATATTATTTGAAGAAGTCAAAGAGCCCTAGGAATAAAAACTGTAGTGTAATTCATGCCAGATACAATTTCTTTATACGACAAAAATTAATTTTTGTAATCGATCAAAAACAAACATTTTATATCAATTTTAAATTTAGCCTCAATCCGTAATGGTACCTCTCGCCCTTTTTTTTTTTTATAGGTCAACGCTATTTTTACCATTATGTAGCGAACTGTTGTTGAAGCTATTTCACATACATGTACAAAACATTCTAGAGAAAGAATGAGGACATATAGTGTTGAAATATCGTTTGTTGATTTCAAATGATAATGTCATGAAGTCGTAAATTTTAAGGTCAAATTCCTAAAACCAAAACAAAACATTGCGACGCAGATAATTCCCGACTTACGCAATTTCATCATCACATCAGTGTTTTTATTATTCGTTTGAAACATTTCCCAAACGTTCGTGCTATTTAAAAGCATAAGACGGCTAATCTATCTAAACAAAACGCATCCATTTTTAGTAAACAAAAGACTAAAGATGGCATTATGAGATGTATCTTTTATCATTACACTCATCCGCTCAACTGCCACGGTGGCCGAGCGGTAAAGCGCTAGACGCGTAATCGAAGGAAATTTAGAATCGCTGGTTCGAGTCCTAACAAAGCCTGTGTAAACTTTTTTTTCTTCAAAATTCATGATCGCATTCCGAAATGAGTCACTTGTCGGTAAATTATGTATCGTATCCTTAAGTGGAATTTGGAACAGTGTCATGGCGAAAATTATTAGTTACGGTACTACGATTAGTATATAATTTAGTGCATGTATTGTATATAGTACATGATGAAGCGATATTTGTCCCAAGTGCCACAGGGCAAATTTATGTCAGATTGTGAATAGGAATTTAAAGATGGATGTCCTGATCGACAGCGTCACCCCTCCCTTTTTTTTTTTTTTATCAAAGTGGAGATTTTGGCATCAGAAGAGAGTTCATATTTTTTTCATAATCCCAGTGAAATTTTAGCCCAAAAATCTGACAACCTACCATTTAAGTTGTATAATTTCATGATCTCAATTTGATCTGTAAATCTGCTGATGTTTATGAATTGGATTTTGCTTTGATCTATTCTTGCAGCAATGCAGTTGATACTATCAGTGACTGCTGGAACTATGCATATCATGATGAATTTGTCAAATCTGATGCCAACAGGCATTCAGCCTCAAAGGTAAGAATTAGAAGCAAATGAATAAGGACATGGCTAGTTTTAGGTACATTGGTATAGTAAAAGTAATACTAGTTAACATGATATAACATTATAAATGCAATTCTATTACCCCCACAACCCATTATTCAAAATCGTGCACTATGATTTGTTGAAACGTGTCACGTGACAGACCATTAATTAGCAATAAAGTGGCCAGGGCAACGAACTTTATCACTTGCGCTTTTGCTACGCGTAGGCGCTCCACATTGAGGTGATATTTACTCTTTAAATCACACTATTTTGTGGTAATAGAATAGAAATAATGTGTCCTCGGCAGTAAAAACGTTGAAATAATGGGTTCGGTTGCGCCTCACCCATTATTTCAACGTTTTTACTGCCTCGGACACATTATTTGCGTGTAAAGGATAATCCCTTTATGACATGAAAATTATGGGTCAACCCCATAGAAAAGCATATAAACTCAATTTTTTCAGCTCCCCCCCCACTTAATGAGGGTCAAAACTTTAAAGGGCCCTCCCCCCTTTTTTTTTTCAGGCCCCCCTTACAAGTGTTTGTGAATGGACCCTTACTGGGTTCCTATGTGTACCATCAAAATATTAGCACTAGGATGAACACACATATTCACCCATTGCAAGGTGCCGCCATATGCGAGGAAAGCCTCGATCTGGCAGAATGCATGAATGGGAATTGAACCAGTCATATAACATTGCGTAAAGTTAAGAAATACTTCCTTTCATGTCTATTGCCAGTTTGAGGCTCACCTCGCATATGGCGGAACAGTGCAATAGGCGAATACATTGTGTTTTTGGTTTAATGGCTTAAAGGAGTAATTTTCAGTTCATTCCGATTTTGCATTTGCGAGTTCTGTATGATTATGTGTATTACAATGCTCCATAGACAATGTGTTGTAATTTTGTTCTGGTATACCCAAGGGCTATTTTAGGGGGGGAAAAGACACTGCACGTTGACTTGTTGATTACTTTTGCCTCGATGCCCAAGCAGGTTGTGCATGTGCAGAGAGGGGGGGCTCGAGGGGTGTATTCCACCTCATGACATGTTGTGGGGGGATGGCCGTCGCATCGAGGTCGTTTAACAATCCATCAACCAAGTGCTTGGTGGGGAGGCTCATACCGTACATGTATTTATCAATCTGTCCAAATCCTTGCCTGCCATGCTGTACTTTTTATCTAAATTGATCTCCATTGTGTTTGTATCTGGTTCACGTTGCATTTCTTATTTAAAAATACTTTTAAAAATTCTAAAGATATTCTCATTTGAGTATAATATTGTTATGTAATCAGCAAAGAGAATAAATTGGAACATCCTTCATGCATTTATTATAGTTCATATACTATAACAGAGATCCAAGAATTTACCGTTGGGGTACACCACAATTTATATTGTAAAATTAAAGCTTAAAAATTAAATTAACGATTTTACCAATTACGTAATATCGTCGTAAGGACAACTTGTTGTTGTTTCTAAAAATATTTTCTATGATTGGTTGCACTATTAAGATTATTTCAAATGATAAACATGTTAACCAACTGTTCGTCGTTTGACCAACATTCTCACTATTTTGTGATGTGACTTTTTTTTTTTTTTTACTAAATAGCTACATAAAACGTATAATCTTTGAAAGTGCATACTTATCACCCGATTCTTGTTGTCATTTTTTTTTAAAACTTATCGATAGAACACGATGAAAGTACACACCTGGTTCGCTAAATGCGAATTTAACGATTAAAAAATGTTAATCAGAATGCAAAAACGGATAAAAAGTTACACAAAATGCACACAGGTGCCTACAATTTATTTACTATTTACAAGGGTGGGTTTTCTTTAAAATGTAAATCAATTAAATTTACATGTCACTATTTTTATTAGCCACAGCTTGATGAAAGTACACACCTGGTTCACAAAGGCAGGGTTAAACTCCAATTCAGTGATTTCAGTGAGAGTTTTAACAAATGTGACCGTACACCACGAATCAGCCGTAATGTCGGTCCCGGTCAATTTTGTTTTATTTCGTGTTTAGAAAACATATATCACAGGCTTTAAAATTTTTATATTATTTGGTTTCTAACGATATCCAGAAGCGTGGTTATGGTTTGTTGAACTCTGTTTCTTCAACAAAATGTACCTGTTTTCGGTTCTACATGTGTCTCATTTTCCACATTGCAGAAAAAATACAACAAACAAACAAACAAACAAGAAAACCACTAGGAGACAATTTTCCGTGAAAAATCCGTGGCAAAGTTGAAGCCCCATTGAAATACATGTAGCCAATGTCTCTACTTTTAAAAGGGCTCGGATAGCGACGATTTCACGTTAATTTTGTGGTACATTGTACCTGAGAGGACATCAGAAATATCGAATTGCCTTTTTGAATATGATGAATGTCCTTCTGATACCAAATAATTTTGATTGTCTGAAATTCGCAACACAATAAAAATTTTAGGGCAAATGATCAACAATTGATATTTTTGACATTTAACAGTCCTCAAAGTAAACTTAATAAATATAATGATATGTACTTAAAGTGTATGTAGCTGGGATGAAAAGTCGACCATCAATTAAAAATGTTAATCTTTCATATTGAAGATATACATTTTTTTCCCAAAAAAAAGGCTTCAATTTTTTTGGTGTTTGGAGGAAAAATCTATATCTTCAATACGAAAGGTCAAAATTTTCCTATGATGGACGGCTTTTCATCCCAGCTACATACACTTTAAGTACATATCATTAGATTTATACAATTTACTACAAGTAGGGAGGCCACAATGCTAGGCTATGTGTATACCCCTGCCTACATACACAAATGTATGGTGGAAATGTAATAGAATCTGCAGCAGTTGGAAAACTTTTGGGCATATTGAATTCCATATATTTTGTCTCCTAGTAACTTATGTGCAAACCCGACTACCTAATTAGATAGAAAAACTTCTGTTCGTAATGAAGGTGAATATAGCATGTTTGTACAAAAAAAAACTATTTTCCCAAAGATGTACAATTATACTATATTGAGTTTTACAATCTAGACCCTCAGAGCAAAGTCCTGTGCAAAAATCAGACAATTTGGTTGTGTGGTTTAGGAAATACAGGCCTTTAAAGGTCATAATTGGCACATAATAGCGCCCTCAATGGTGAGAATCACACATATTTACCTTAAAAGTCCTGGCAAAAGAGTTATTTTTGTGATTTCAACCATTTTAAAAATGTTGTAAAGAAGAAAATATAGCAATTATGACACTGGATTTTTAATATTTGCATAAAAGAACATTAAATAAATAAAAAACAATACATCTCATGCCTTCTTTACCTTTATTCCCACAATTATCGCTCCGTGAATATGCAAAGTTATGACCAAATGAGGATTTTCCTAAAAATGGGTTAAAAATTGCCGATTTTGTGAATCTTTTGAAGGCTGTATCTTCGCAACGGATTGTCCGATTGAGTTGATTCAAAAGGTTTTTTAAATCATTTTGCAGAAGGAACAATCCTGACAGAAAAAGCAATTCCAGGGGTGGGTTTGAAATTTGCATGTGGCCACCCTACTACAAGGACTCTTAAATTTCAAAAATACCAATTTTAATCATTTGCCATAAAATTTGTATTATATCGCGAATTTCAAAAAATCAAAATTATATGATATAAGAAGGACATTCCTCGTATTGGAAATGAAATTCAATACTTCTGATGTGCTCTCAGGTTCCATGAAAATAATGTGCAAAGGTGGGTGACCCAGCCCTTAGGTGGTGAAATATTACAGATTCATGTAAAATATCTTATTTTGACTTAAAATACCCGTTTTTTTGGTTCACCACTAGCAGCCTATATTAAAACATCTGTGACACTATAACACTTTTTACGATCCTCCTGATGAGAAAATCACTGATTAATGATTAAAGTATATTAATCATAATGCAAAAACGAATGAAAACTGTGCAAAGTTGCATAAAATGCACACATTGCCTACAATTTCATGAAATTACAATCTCTGTAAAATGTTGATAAGAAAATAAAATCTTTGGTTTTATAAGTTTTTTATCAGCTGCATCGGGATGAAAGTACACTGCAGCTGGTTTACTGATATCGAGTTAAATGGTATTATGGTTTAATGTTAATAAGAATGCACAAAACGCATACAAACTCATACAATGTTGCATAAAAAACACACCTTTTACCACTTTGCCCCGTTTTTCCAAAGTCCTGAGTGATAGAAAAATTGGGGAGAAAAGGCGTTACCAGAGGCGTAAGGCAATATTTGCTTGATTTTTTCTCTCGTTTGACTGCATGCACAAATTAAACTTTTTGGAGAGACTTTTTGACTCGACCAGTCTTGCTTTAAGGAGGAACCAGCAATAAACGCGATTTAGTTTTTGTCAAAATGTTTTAAAAACATTTAAATATCGGTTTATATAAAGGACCTGCAATTTATACGTTTTATACCCTCTATGACCCGACATTTAAACGTTTTCTGTAAAACGTTTTGTGTATGATGCGGAACTGCTTTAATTTTCTAAACATTATTGTGCTTAAAACTTGAATAGTATAGAAATAATTTTAAGCACGGATTTTTAATTCTCACTGCACGGATTTTATTCTCACTGCACGAACGTGCCGGGAGGCACGTTAAAATAGCCCCTGGGTATACCAGAAAAAAAAATTTAAATTCCACAATATCTTTGCTAACGAATTAATCTATATTATACAAGAAATTGTTTTTTCATAAACATTATGCAGCCAGATGTTTCCAGTGATATAAAAATCTCAACTTTTTTTTGAGTAGTGGGGGATGATGCTGTGGATCATTCATGAAATGCCCTTTTAAACTGGGAAATTAAATTTGGTGTTTTTCGCTTTTTTTGCTGATTAGTGTGTGAGCTGGGGAGGCAAAGCTGCACTTTTACCATAGATAGTTGACATCATGGACTACATAAAAACGCATCATAGCAATTGACCTGGAGTTGCTTTTGGCGAGAAAAGGTCATCAAACTTTTACACAGGGTCAAATTTCAAACTTGCTCAAATTGTGTTAAAAACCATTCCAATCAGGGATGCCGGATTTCCGTTAATTAATGTTTTTTCCTACAAATTTTCTGTTAATACGGATTTTCCTAATATTTTCTGTCGAAAAACACCAAAAATAGGTCAAGGTCAGTAGGCCTCAATGGTACTTGACTTATTTTGTTACGTTACCTAACGTCCTACATAATCCTACCCTTATTTGAACCGTTTTATCAAATCGAACAATTTGACACCTCTTTTGTCAAAATCGGAGCACTTGGATGTTTGTAACCCCCAAAAACGTAACCTTTGACCTTTTTGGTTATAACTAGGACGTCCTAGATAGGTCAAACTATACATTTTCTGAATCCGTTTGACTAGAGGAATACAATGAAATGGTTTTAAACACAAAGTGCAGCTTTGCCACCCACCCCCTCCAACTTGTACCAAACACCCCAAATTAATTTTGACCATCACTTGGCTTGAAACTGCAGCACTGCCATCGAATTTGAATTTTGTGCTATACCAAGAATCGATACACAATGTGTATACAAGAGAAACCGTGTGCAGCTACAAAATTGTGTGATTTTAATAACACTCCAAATCCAATTATATTTTCAATTGCATTAGATTCCTGTTAGATTTCTTATTATGGCACCACGTCCAAGCTTGAATTTACTTTTTTTTAATTTGCCTGTATGCATGGAATGTGTTACATTTTAGATGCAATATCCCTACCGAGATGAGTTTGTTCAAATCACAGTGCATGATTTTGAATTATAATAGACTGTGGATCGGCAATCATGTTAAAATAGCATATTGCTCCCATATAACTAAAAAAAAATTCTTGTTCTTCGCAGGGTTGGAGTGATTCCCATGGATTGTAACTAAAGCAACCACCAGAGAACAAAATTTGAAAGGAACTGGAAGCCACTACCTGATAAGAACAAATAGACTCGCACAGTTTTAGTTCCTCCAAAGAAAGCATTTTTGAAGAAAAAAAGGTCATCTCAAAACCCCATTGAATTAAAGATGGACAGTTTAAAGTGGAATTTTGGTACTTCTAATGTTTATTTATGTCTTGTTTTAAATGTTTTTTCACTTACAAAGAAAAAAAATCACAAAAATAATATAAAACACTACTGGAGTAAACATTTACACGTCACACAACAAACAAGCGTAGTGAAAAAAATACGGGAGAAAATATCACATATTTTTTTTAAACCTTTTTTAATATCTACAGGTTGAAAAAGGGATCATAAATATTCTTGAATATGAAAAAATATGATATTTTTGTGTGCCGGAGAGACCCACAGTAAATTCCCATTCCAATTTGTAGCAAAAAAAAAGGGTTTTTTTTTTTCATTTGAAGGCATGGATTTAAAAATAAAAAAAGCGCATTTTGCATTTGACTTTTATGACCTGCTACAGGAAACAAACATGTTTTTTTTTGGCCAAATATAAGATTTTTTTCTTGTGACATGACATGTTTACAGGAGTTTTTCGATACCCATCTTGATAAACTTTTGTTGAAGTTGTGATATTATAGGTAGCTTGTGGCACCTGTAATCAATATTATTTTGTAAATTAAATCTAATACTGGAACTAAATTGATGGTTTGATGTCACATCAGATGCCTGATGATGTCATGCTTCGAATGCAACGGTAGTGAGTTGCTAAGTTTTAGTTCCAGTATTAGATTGACCTGTAATCAAGTTTGATAACAATTTGGGTATTATTTGCTTTAAAACCAAAAGTAATTTCAAAAAAATTAACTGTGCTTCGTGTCTTTTTACCATTATCTTTTGTAGCCCAAAACAAGGAAACACATTCAATTAAAAAAAAATCCTGTGTAGTATTTACAAAATACTGAACATGTGATGCTGGTCAGTCTGTTCCCTGCAATACAGAAGCTTGTGTTGTTTATTCTGCAGAGAATAAGATATAGGGTCTGTCAGTCAGTATACAAATATTACATGCCTATGAGTGTGATAGTACAAAATATATCATGAGGTCAAATTTTGACTTTTCTATTTCACGAGGCGTAGCCGAGTGAAATAGAAAAGTCAAAATTTGACCAAATGATATATTTTTACTATGACACGAATATTGGCATGTAATATTTGTTTTATATCATGATATCACATGGTTTCTTTTCATGGCGTGTGATAGTATACAAATATTAACTGTCTATGAGTGTGATGGTCGAAATATAATCACTCGATGAAAGATGGATTGTTCCATTCCACGAGCCGGAACGGCGAGTGGAATTAAGACAGTTAATATTTGTTTTATATCACTCATGCATAAATTCTATTACTAAAATACTTTTTTTTTTTTCATCAAAATAACACCATGTTTTGCCGTGATATATTTTACATTTTGGGGTGCAGCCCATAACTAAATCGTCCAGTCCAAGATTCAGCGCACTTCTTGGCGCAGGCACACTACGGCAGAGCACATGATGGTAAAGACTATCACACGGAGAGGGTGATAGTAAAAAATGGCAAATGGTAATCAACCAATGAACTGTCTAGAATTTATGTATGAGTGATATAATATAAAAACTATCACACGTCTAAAGTCATTGTAATCATGATAAATATTTAATGAGTAGTCGGGTAGAACTTGCTTGTGGGTTAGTTAATTTCATGCCTAAAATGTTTTGCTTTATTTAAGGTGGCTGTATCGGCTCCGGTGTCATCAGAATTACTTGAAAATGATGCACGTGTATTTTGAGTAAATTTTGCTTAAGGCCCCCTCCAAATAAATAGCAGTTTTGATTTCTACAATTTGTTTGTCATCTCAAAATCCAAATGAATTAATGTACATATCTACACGGAAGTGTTTTTGGCACTTTGCCAATTTCTCAAAATAGCCAAACCATGGTTTTCTGGATATTTCACAAGCTTGACATGCAAACATTTATGTTGAGTCCAATTGATGTTGACTTTATATCCGGTGTCACCAGAATTACTTGAAATGATCACACATACCGTGTATTGTTGAGTAAACCTTGCGGAAACTTTGTCCACAAGCTTTGACACCCCCTGCAAACAGTTCCTGCCTGTTGAGTCCAATTGATGTTGACTTTATGTTTCCCGTGTCACCTATGCAACGAAATGTCACATATGGCAAACTTTTCTTTTTTCTGAATTAATATAACAAAAAAATTTTTTAGACCTTTATGGCAATATCGAATTAATTTTCAGTGATTATGACACATGTTGAGCCCAAATTGCAACATATGACTTTTTTACTAATAACTCCAGACTGATTGGTCTTAGGTGGTCAAACTATATATTTTTTTTTAATCCTTGGACATGGGGAATATTGCTTTTAACCAAACAGTAATTTTGAGTTTTGACCCCTGTGTAACCTTTGACCTCATTTCGTTAATTGCTCAAGGGTGCCTGCTGGGCACCTTTCATTTTTGACGTCTCAACATGTTAGGCATCAATTTTAAGCAAGAAAATGTTAAATGCAACTTAACTCTAAAGGAGAGAACAATTTTATATACTGGACTAAAAGTTTATTTCACTTGAAAAATAACCATAAAATATAGCTATTTTACAAATTGTTTTTAGAGACAAACTTTTGGCATTTGACAAAAATGTTTAACAGAAAACTTCTGCCATTATTATTTGATCTGAAATCGAACTGGAGGTAACGACCAGCATGCATGGTATGGTGAGATGCAATCACCGCCTTTTATCTAAAGACTGCACAAAAAGTAATGCAGCTGTTATAAATACACCTATAGCTTCAGACCTTTTCACAATATCTTGACATAGAAAGACCTCATTTGCCCGGCTCATTTGTCAAACGTTGTTCAATACAACACAGTATAGTGATTTTAAAGAAAAATACCCGAATTTAAAAGTTGCAGTTTACAGCGATCAATGGTTATTACGCAAGCATTGTGGCACATAAACAAAAAACGCTCCATTATCTTCGCACAGACTTCAAATTATTACAAATAGCTGCAACTTTTAAATTCACATATTTTACTTTAAAAACACTGATGTGATGTTGGTATTGGACGACTGGGGTATCAAAATGTGCGCAAATAAATCATCCTTTATATCCTTGTGAAAACAGATTACTCCCTATTCCAGAAAAATACAGCACTAATTTTTTGGGATTAAAAATATTATCAGTTCTGCCAAATATAACATAGCTCTATCCTAATCCTTCAGTTAGTCCTAACTGGCAATAAAAGAAAAAAATAACCATTTTACTAATTCTTTGAAAAAAGAGCCAAAAAGCTGCATTTTCGGCATATTTTCTGACAATCTAGTCACAAAAATCAAAGACTTGGAACAAGTCTAAGCATTCAAAATCTTGAGTATATGCCGAAATTCTGCTATAATTGTCACTTTTTTGTGTTTCTTTAATTAAATTATCGGTTATCAGTGAACAATGTCTTTTCCAAAAAATAGACTGCATAAACTGAAATTAGTCTTGGTACAGGTGTTTGGGCTTGATAGTAACAGCATACGAAAAACACCCTAAAAACACATGTTTTGGCCCTTTCATTTGGCAAAACAGGATAATATTTTTTAATCCCAAAAATTAGTTCTGTATTTTTCTGGAATAGGGAGTAGTTCTTAAGCTATAGGCGTTTTTATAACAGCTGTGTTACTTTTTGTGCAGTCTTTATAAGGTCTAAAGAAATTGTTTGATTGGCGTAGGCCTAAAGAAATTGTTTGATTGACGTAACATAAAAAAAAAATTAGAGTCAGTCGGTCGGCATTTTTTACACACATTTTATGCTGTAATTTGCCTTTTTTCCTTTCTTTTTTTAAACTTTAGGTTTAAAAGTAATTTGTTTGCAAAAAAAATAAAAATATAAGGTATAAGTAGGTAGCTGTAGCTTGTAATCATACCAATTTAGAGTATACCCCTATTGTGGTAAGGGAGAGCGGGAGTGTTCACCCTATATTTTTCTGACCAGCCTAGCGATGTCAATTTTAAGGTTAGGGATGACCTGATTAGCTCATGTGAAAGCCCTATGTCCCAGCAAACACAAAAACATTTTTAAAACGTTTTAAATAAGTTATATTTTGGGTTTTGGTTTAGGTAAAAACGTTTTAATAACATTAAAATGTCGGGTTATATAAAGGTCATGAAATCGTTTTAAAACGTTTTGTATGAAAACACACTACAACAATATTTTAAGAATGTTTTCGAAATGTCATTGTAAACTATTTTTGAAAACATTTTTGGCCAAATATTTTGTCAACGCTTAAATAACATTATGTTAAAATATTTGAATCCAGCAAACACAGAAATGTACTTAAAATGTTTGTTACAAAACGTTTTAATAACATTTATATGTCGGGTTATATAAAGGTCGTGAAAACATTTTAAAAACGTTATTGTAAATATTTTGGACAAACATTTTGTTGCAAAATATTTTTTCAACCCCAAAATAACATTCTGTTTAGAATGATTTGTACCAAGTTTTCAAAAATGTTTTTGGAATGTTATTAAAACGTTTTTATACCCTTTATATAACCCGACATTTTTTGCTGTGCAGTAAATTACCAACAAATGTTATTTAATGTTATGAAAACGTTTTATACCATTAATGTACCTTTTATATAACCCGACTCATAAACGTTTTTTGGCAACCTTTTATAGCCTTTTGCGAATGATGTCGAAAACGTTTTGTGTTTGCTGGGGTCTTAGCTATATACTCTTAGCTATATACGGCCACAATCCCAGAACTATAGGCCTTACAGTAGCAACAGGATAGAGCAAACAAAAACGTTTTGCAAAGTGGCGAACTTGCCCCATATTGGGGCAGGTTCGCCCATATGGTGGGGTAAGTTCACCCTAATCACAAAAAAAGGTTTAAACATTGCATAACAATAACATATTAAAATCAAACATTTAGCAACAGTATACATGGCATTCATTCTCTTCTGGGGAGTCACTAAATTTGTTGCAGGGATCGGGTCAGAGTAAAATGTACTGGTGACGGACGGGTCCAAAGTGAGCTTAAACGTATCATATTTACAACTTCGGGGAGATTATGCATGGATTAGGACATAAACGGTGGTATGAGTAATACTGATACCACATAATTTTACTAAACATGCTTTTCAGTAGTTTTACCTTGTTTATTAATGGTATAATTATAAATATTTTGCATAATGCGCTGATGGGGCAGGTTTGGGGTAAGTCCGCCCGGGGAAGATATAGGGCGAACATGCCTCATCCTCAAAAGGGCGAACGTGCCCCTTGTGCACATTTTTGTATTTTCTTCAGGGTATGCAAAATACAAATCGAATAAAGAGTTTATAACTGCATTAAATCTTTGACAAATCCCGTATGTTCCGAATACAGATTTCCATTAAAACCATCTGTATTTATGTATCAATGATAATACATTATTATTAATGCAAGAAAAAATTACGTTTTGGTGTATTTTTTGTTGTTTTGGCTGCAGTTCGATGAACACGTCCCTATATGTCGCGTAGATAATATGAGAAGTTTATAATGACCTATGTCACCTAATTTTGCCATCACCAAATTCCCCGATAGCCGTAGTGCTGAGAAACAAGGAGTGGGCGAACACTCCCTGCTCTCCCCTATTTTATTGTTTAGGGCAAATTACTGTTGCACATTTTGTTTGAGGGTAGCATGGTGCAACCTCATAGTACTTGCATCTGCTTAAACCTTTGTGAACCGTTTGTAACTTAAAGGAGGTAACCTGACTTTACCCTATCAAAATGCAGATTTTGGTATCAGGTGAAAGCTCATATTTTTCTCATTTATAACATTGAAATTAGGCGTTCCAAATCGGTGTATATCAAAAAACTGTTGATTTAATTGCAACTGTGGTATACCACGTTTTCGACTAATTCAGCAGTTTTTTGATATCTTCAGAAATACACCCATTTGGAGCTCCTAATTTCAGTATGTTAATGAGAAAAATAGGATATTTCATTTGATATCAATTTATTACATGATCATGATGATTATCATTTATAACTGAAGACTCCCAGTTTTACGCTGTATTAAATGTCAGTAATTCCATAAAGAATTAGTCACATTAACATTACAAGGAACATTTACATGATCTTTTTGCATGAATGCTTGAAAGGGACAACATTTTATGTAATACAGAAGTTTTCAAGAATTTGATGTTCCAAAAGTATCAGGTCTGCCACCTTCCTTTAAGAACTACATGTATATTAAGCCACAATTTCATGTAAATCTGGTCAACCAGACATTGATGTTGCAACTAAAACCACCAGTCTTCAGCTAGGTTGTGATGCACGTGACCTTTCACTACGGTACACACGATCACTTTCTGCACACGTGAAGAAAGAGAAGATAACAGTCACTCCTGATAAAAATGATTCTTTCCCAGTCTTGCGAAAGATTTGCCCGGACCATCCACTCCGGTTGAAGGAAGGTTGTTCAGCCCTCACCCACATATCTTTCACACCTTGCTCAAATCATTAATGCTTGTTATAAAGCTTTAAATGTATTTTGAATCCCAAGGCTTGGGATTCAAAATACATTTAAAGTAGTGGTGGGTTAAGGAATCCTGATGTTTCAAATTTCTTAGGGAACAGGCTATGCAGTATGATCTCCTGAGCATTTTGAAACCATTTTCATCCAAATCGGCTCAAAAAGAGTTGGTGCCGGCCAAAACAAGTATTTCCATATTTGGACGTAAAACAGCCATTTTAAGAAAACAACAACTCCAATTTTATGAAACTTTCATAAATGGAATTCTAGACATACATACAAATCGGCACCAACTTTAACAGAATTAGGCATATAATAATGATTGTTGATGAAAATATTGATTTTCAGACCCCCCCCCTGTCCACTTGTTTTAGCCGGCACCAACTCATTTTTGGCCGATTTGGATGAAAATGGTGTCAAAATGCTCAGGAGATCATACTGCATCCCTTTTAAAAGGCTGTTTAACCTACCCCTATTTAAGGGTATATACGATGTTGGTCAAAGCAGCAGAAAAAGTAGTTCACATCATCTTGCGAATGGTAGTAAGCTTTAGCAAAAATTACATTGCTCAATTCATAGCGAGCGTGTAGAAGAATTAAAATATCACATATATACTTTTGTAGGTCCTGTGGTTCTTGAGTTATGTTGTAAAGAGGGCTGAAACAACAACACTTTTGTAAAACGTATAACTAAATAACAACAATAAATTAAGCAAGTTTTCAAAGTATATGATTTGTAGAATGAACTTTTGCAAAACACCAAAGTGTTATTTTTCAATAATATATTGATTCAGATAATGCAAATCGATTTTTGGCTGCTTCGACCAACAATACCTCGTATATCCTTAAGATGTTCCCAAAAGTTGTTCACATTAACTATATTTAAGGGGCACTACACCCTGTGGTAAATTTGTGACTATTTTTGCATTTTTCTCAAAACTAATAACACACTGGTAACAAAAGTTATGTATATTATTGGGGCAAGGATTCCAACTACTACACTGAAATTTTAGTGACTTACGACAAGCGGTTCAGTATATATGATAGGAAATGAGGTACATCCTAGCGGTACCTTATTTCTTATCATAAAATAACGAACAGCTTGCATTGAGTCACTGAAATTCCAGTGTAGTAATTGGATTCCTTGCCCCTACAATATACATAACTTTTGTTACCAGTGTGTTATTAGTTGAGAAAAATGCAAAATTTACATAAATTTATCGAGGGGTGTAGTACCCTTAAGTATTCCTCTCATCTCGAGGATCTGCGACAACATCTGCGACTTGCCGCTAGGAACGCGATTTTGCCAAAAGAACCAGTCTATTAGGCGAAAAAGCTAGCGAGAGATTTTGGATAATATTCATTTACAATTTTACCAGTGGTAAAAGTTGGAATCAGTTGGAAGTTTTAGTCCTAAAATTAAGGTTAAACTAATTCATTGATATTAATTAATGCAAATTAGTGACTCAAATATTTTATGGTTTCAAGCATTGGGATGTGTACTCATACAAATCGAGAGGTGTCCACTTGGAAGGGGAATATTTTTTTATAATTTTTCCTTGCCGACATGTGGGAACCGATTTTCCTAACTTAAACCTCCATGAGAATTTTAAGGCTTTTTTTTTTTGGCCATTTCTTTTAATTTCAGCCCGTTTAGCTTAATTTCACATACTTTTTTCAGGTTTTTTTCATGCATGATCATTCTCATGCCTGCTTAAGTTATGAAACCTGGGGTGGGGGGGGGGCACAACGAAAAATTTTGGTTGGTATGCACCCCCGGAATTTTGAGGTGGTGGGTCTTTGGGAGCTGACGGCGTACCGATAAGGGGGGCGTCTTTTGGAGCTGCAAACAAGTAAAATGTGGACTTTTGGAGCTGCGAACAGTCCAAATCAAGGGTCTTTTTTGGCATTCTGGTTGAAAATTGCCTGAAAAAACCTTTCAGAGCTGAAATTATCAAAATCAAGGGTCTTTCGGAGCTCTATTTTGGTCAAATATAGGGGGTCGTCTTTCGGAGCTGCGAAATCCAAAAGGGGGGTCTTTCCAGGGGAGTATACCCGTATGGTCATTTGTGTTGAGTGCCCCCCCGGGTTAGGAAACATCTTGAATGTGTTTTGGGACTATAAAAACATGGGGGATGCAAAGGTGGTCAGTGCTACATGTAGCTTCCAGTCTAAAATGGTGTGTCATCCGTCAAATAAGCACCTACCTTTGATGGCATAATTACAGGAAATGGTTTTTTTAATACTCAAGATTAATATTTTGGACTAGAAAATTTGCTGGAAAGCACGCATAACATTATTTTCTTTCATATCAACGATCTTACTATTAGGGTCTAATTCGCCCTACAAATATATACAATATGCTACTTAAAGACCCATTCAGTGATACCAACGCAAGTGTAAAAAATTAAAATTGTTTATAAATTGGTATTTTGAAATGACAAATTTGGCAAAAAACGAAGAAAACAGCAGTACTGATGAAGTTGAAGCCCCATTTAAATACATGTAGCTAATTTAGATACTGTCAGTATCTAAATTACAGATTCGCGTAAAAAGTCTTATTTTGTCTTAAATACAAGGCTTTCGGCTGAACCACTCGCATGCTATGTTAGCACATCTATGACAAAGGTACCAAAATCTGAATTTTGATGATTTTTACGATCGTCCGGATGAGCAAATCACTGAATGGGCCTTTAATGGCATGTTTTACACAACTTTTCACATAATAATAATAATAATAATAATAATAAATAACACATCTGGTGTTTCATTCGGTGGCTCAAGCTTTTTTTTTTGTGCATGTACTATAAAAAGAGCAGGTTGAAATCAAGAATTATACCCCTTTAATCAGGGATGTAACTTTAAACGCATGAGCTCCTATGCTCCTTAGTGTGCGCTAACTCCAGGAGGGGGTAAATGTCTAATATACACGGGTCAAAAATGAAAAATATAGGCCTATAGTTTTGAACATTACGACTTGCCGATACAGTGATAAGACAAAGTTCATAAAACAGGGTCAAGATTTTCAAATGCTCCGATTTCTTCCAAAACAATTCAACTAGTCACAATCTTTAAAAAAAAAATGTTGGGGTGTGTGACTAGATTTTCCAAAAATGTACCAAATAAATAGAGACTAAAATATGGGAATTTTCGATCCTTTGTGTTTAAAATTACGGTAGATCAACTTTGCTAAAAATGATTATAATTATTATTATTTGAAAGCTTAAATGTTCAATTCAAAAATGCCCATCGGGATTACATTTCGGTGTTGCTAATTTTTTAAAGGAAAGAGCAGATGAAAGTATCAAATAATAATTGCAAGTTGATTTCCAAGTTGTGTAATAATTATACCTTTACCTCAGGAGACCACTCGCGCAGCTTCAGTATTTTATTTTTTTATTAGTTTGCAACCAAGTTTCCTGCTAAGTTAAGTACGTAAAGTGTCAATGGACCGTTCACAAACACTTATGGGGGTTGATGCAAAATGGAGGCCCTGGGAAGGGGGTGCCTTTAAAAAAAAACCTTGATGCTTCTTATAGAACATGATTTTACACTACTTTCTATGAGTTTGACATGCGTATACATTTGTCAAGGGGGGGGGGGAGCTGAAAATAATTTTAGGTCCGCAAATGGGTACCTGAAAAAATGTGAATTTTTCTGTTTACATCAGGACCCTCTAACATGTCTTTGTGAACGGTCCCTAATGAAATAAAAAGTAAATAAATTGATACATAAATGTTTTGCGGGGATAAAGATTTATTTATTAGCTATTAATTATTGTATAAATTATTTGCCGTTTCATGCGAAACAGGTAATAAAATGATTGTTATTTGAATATTGGTGTTTGTAGCACATTTTGTTCGTGTACGTCTCTTGCATTAACTTAGCCTCAACTGTTGGGCTCATTTGAAGAAGAACGTGATGTTGATATTTTCCAAAAGATAAGAATTTGAACGTTTTCCCTTAGTTGCATTGGGCTAACCAAAGAAACAACTGTTAAATTACGATTACTTTTAATTTATGCCCTAAAAATCATTGACTCGTGCAAAATACCAAACGATGTTGAACTACATATGCCCCTGAAACAAGTTATCCAACAACTCAATTAATATTCCTTAAATTTCAATTTATCGCTCTGCAATTGCGAATGCCCCTTTAATCTGTCAACCACAGCTCATTAAATGATCCTTTAATTCACAGGTAATAACTGTAAAGTATGCCCTTTAAACAACTTGATTAATATTCCTTTAATTTAGATCTATAACTTCAAATTTGCGAATGCCCCTTTTAAACAAGTCATTCAGCAAGTTTCCAATCCAATCAGTAATCAGCTACTGAACAATCAGCGTTTTCAGTGATCAGTCTTATACCTGCTGAACAATCAGTAATCAGCTACTGAACGATCAGTAATCAGTGACTGAACAATCAGTAATCCGCTCCTGATCAATCAGTAATCAGGTAACCATTCAGTAATCAGTAACTGGTCAATCAGCAATCAGCAGTCAGTGATCAGCAATCAGTAATCAGTGACCAGTCTTTTATACCTGCCGGATATATATAGTTCTGTATGTAATAATAAATCAGAGTATTATACAAATGAACATTTCAGTGTCTATACCAAGTCTATACATGGTAATAACTTGTCAATGTTAAATGAGTTTTTACATGTTGTGATATACGATTTAATGTCATAGGACTTGTTGAAACTTGGCTTAACGATAAGTCTCGTGATTACGTTCGTATAGATGCGTATTATTTGGAACTTAATAATCGACATAGGGGAGGGGTTTGCTTATAATGTTGATGACAGTGTAAGGTATAGTGTAAGAAATGATTTGAACCAGATTCAGCAGTCTGAAAACACAGAAACTATATATATTTATTGAGATTGAACGTCCTAAATCTAAAAAATGTAATAATGGAAATCGTTTATAAGTCTCCAGATAAAGATGTTGGTGAGTTTAACCTATTTTCAGAAAAAGTTTTGTCTAAACTTACAAAAAATAAAAATAAACTGATCTATATTATGGGAGACTTTAATATCAATTTATTAAATGAAGATGTACATTTGCCCACTACTGACTTTAATGACC
>NW_027305912.1:0-19490 GCF_039555335.1 Amphiura filiformis | reverse complement strand
ATTTTATTTCCATAAAAACTGACATTCACAAAAAACGATCAAATTAAAAAATTTACAGAAAACAACACATTATGGAGGAAGAGGCTTGAAGGCCAATAAGGCCAGATATATCGCCTCCCCCTAGAAATTATAAAGTTACAAATAACATTTATACAAAAAAATCAATCAAACATCACATAAAAAGGAATCACTAACCAAAAGACAAGACACAAGGGCGGTGCTTAAAGATAATATATTAAGTATATTTTGAGATTAACATTTCTTTTAATTGATAACGGAAATGTTTAATAGATCTGGAGTTTTTCACAAAAATACCTAGTGAATTCCAAAGGATGGGGCCTTTAGTACGAATTGCGTGATCAGAAAAAACTTTTTTGTTTTTAGTCAAATTTAAGTCGTTTACATGTCTTGTCTTGTAGTTATGTACATCAGAGCGTTTGGAAAAATAATTATTAAATATAAGAGGGAGTTCATTAATAGAATACTTGTACATGAATGTACCCAAATCTAGTGTGTACATATCTTCTTGATAGTTAAGATGTTATAGTTTGCAAACAACGGTCCTGTATGTTCTCTGTAGTGACTGTTTGCTATCGTTCTTATAGCCCACTTTTGGAGTTTCATTAATTTACTTAAGTAAGTTTTACAGGTATCCCCCATACAAGTATTCCATAATTAAGATAGGGCATTATCAAAGTACAATAAAGGGTATGTAAAATACGTTCTGGTACATAATGTTTTAGTTTGGTCATGACACCAACATTTCTTGACACTGTTTTTGAAATACAATCTATGTGGCTTTTCCAAGTGAGACATTCATCTATTAACACACCAAGAAACTTGGTTTGTTGTACTCTTTCTAAGGTAATGTAGTTAAGTATGATTCTCAGATCATTAATTTGTGTCATATTTGGCGTTCCTAGTATCATGTAATTTGTTTTACTGGCATTAACAGACAATTTATTTGCTCTGAACCAATTGCTCACTTCCTCTAGTTCTTTGTTTATAAGATTGACTTGCTTTTCTATGTTTTCATGTGAATATAAAATTGTTGTATCATCTGCAAAGAGGATGAAATCAAGTATATTAGATGTATTAGTTATATCATTTATATATAGTATAAATAAAAGAGGGCTGAGAATAGATCCTTGCGGAACTCCGCAAATTACATTTTTTCAATTCTGATGAATGGCAATTATAAGATACATATTGTTTCCTGTTACTTAAATAACTTCTGAACCAGCCTAAGACAATGCCACGAAGGCCATAGTGTTCTAGTTTGTGAAGGAGAATATTGTGATCAATTGTATCAAATGCCTTAGACAAGTCCAAAAATATTCCAACAGTCGTCTCGTTTCTCTCAACCGCGAAATTTATTTTATCTACCATTTGTTCAATAGCCATAGAGGTTGAGTGCTTTGGTCTAAAAACCAAATTGTTTAGTGTTAAGGATTCCTTGAGTATCAATATAATCCATACATCTGTTAAAAACTAATCTTTCAAGAATTTTGGAAAAACATGGTAGGAGAGAAACGGGACGATAATTTGAGAAAACTTCAACATCTTGTTTTTTGAAAAGTGGTATGACCTTAGCTACTTTCATTTTATCTGGAACAATTCCGGTAGAAATAGATAAATTAAATATCATATTAAGAGGTTTGGCAATTTCTCGACTTACTTTTTTTATGATTAGATTGCCAATATTGTCGTGACCACCACTCTTATTTAACTTTAACTTATCTATAATTTTGATTATATCAAGTTCAACAATTGGTTTCAGGTACATACTCCCAGATATGGTATCGTTTAGATAATCAAAATAATGTTTCCCTTTGTGTTGAATGGTTGAAGCAAGATTAGGACCTATATTTACAAAAAAAAAAATCATTAAATTTATTTGAGATATCTTGAGGATTGTTGATAGTATTGCCACCTTCATCTTTAAATTTACTTTGAGTCGATTGTTTTTTGCTTCGTCCAATAACATCATTGATTGTTTTCCATGTTTGTTTCATATTGCATTTAGCATGCTCAAACTTAGAGAAAAAATATTTTCGTTTCGATTTTCGAAGAAGCATTTGTAACTTATTTTTATATGTCTTAAATAATTGACAATTTCTAGCATTAGGTGATTTAATATATTGTTTATACAATAAATTCTTTTTATTAATACTCTTAAGTAAACCTTTGGTGATCCATGGTGCTATTGGTTCTTTTCTTCTATTACCCGTGCATTTTTTTAATGGGATACAATCATCATATAAAGTATTAAAAGTATCAATAAATGTATTATAATCATCATTTGCATTATTATTGTCAAGAGTTTCGTCCCATTTAACCTCTGACAGTCGTTTTTAAACTTAGATACATTAACATCACTATGAATTCTTTTGTAAGTTGCCTTATTCGTTTTTTTTTCATTTCGTTTATGTATTTCAAGATTGGTTGACAAAGTAGTTGGAAAATGGTCACTTATGTCTGTAATCAAAATTGTCGATTTGATTATATTTTCATTGGTTGTCAGAATATTGTCAATAATTGTAGCTGATGTTGGCGTAATTCTAGTTGGTTTATAAATTGTAGGCGTCAATGAACATGAGTAAAGAAGTTCAAGATAATCATGAGTGGGTCTGTGACTATCTACCTTTAGCAAATCAATGTTGAAATCACCCATTATATATATCTGTTTTCTGTCTGATGTTAATTTTTTTTAAAAGAGGGTCAAAATCCGTCATAAAGTCATTTATTGAATTGTGAGCCCTGTATAACACACCGACTACAGCATTTTAGAAGAATTACATTCAATTTCTATAAAACACGACTCATAATTAGAGTGGGCATGACAAAGGTCTGGCCTAAGTTTATACTTAACTTTATCAGAGATATAAAGGCACACGCCTCCTTTACCTCGTCCAATCCTGTTCATATATTCTAAATTGTAGCCAGGAAGATTATACATATTCGGAGGTGTGTCTTTCAAATGTGTTTCGGAAATACCAATAACATCGAAATCTTGATCTAGCGTATTAATACATTGTTTAAATTTAGCGAAATTTTTGGATAAGCTTCGAATATTAACATTTAACATGTTAAAGTTTCCACTACTTGCTTTCGGATCTGAACAGAACTGTGTAGGGGTAAGATATGAACAATCGTGTATATCGTCGTTTACAGTATTTACTACATCACTATAGATCTTGCTCGAATTACAATCAAATGTTAATGGATTAAATACCATGTCATTATATTTTTCTAGGTCTGTATCTGTTAAATTAACGTGGTATGCTTGGTTTAAGTTGTCAGCTTCTGCTTCGATATCAGAATTATCGCTATTATCAATGGGTTCAATGCATTTCGAGCAGATCCAATCCTTTGGATTTAGACATTTTAATTGTTTAGGCTTTAATAAGGTACATTTTTTTATGAACGTAACCGTTACAAATTTTACATGATATATCCTTGTGACATTGTTTTACAATTTTTGAGCACTTAACACATACATCCTTAATATTAACAGACATAACAGAAAAAAAACACCAACAATATATAACTCTTACCAATTTCTAATACAAAAATGTTAAAAGATAAAAAATAATTGCAATTAAAGTTCTTTGTTAATTGCAAACAAATCAAATAAGGTAGAAACCATCAAAAAAAAAAAAAAAACAGACAGAAAATAAATCAGCAAAATATTGAAATCGAACATAAATAAATTTGTTGTATACTTTATAAGTATCATTTTCAAATTTTCAAAGAGCTTTTAAGACTTTTTGACTTATATACAGTATTTCCTTCATTTACTTTACCTGGTTGGTTTCTTTTTTTTTATTTTTTTTTTTTTATTTTTTTTTTATTTGACATGGTTATTTCATGATTATTGCCAAAATAAGAACGTCTCCATATTGCATAATTATAGACACCTAACTTGTATTTTGTAATATATTTTGTTTTTTGGTGTTTTTTTGCTATATCTCTCTAAAAATAAATAGTTTTTTGAACATATTTTTACAAGGTATTTATTTATAAGGTAATTTCTTTGATGCATAAACTTTTTCTGACACTAGTCTGTTGTAGTTCTCCGGGGTAGTCCCTTGTACATAATATGAGTTCAGTTCAGTTAATTTGAATCCTTGTAAGTTTTCCAGTCCAAATCTGGTCTATTTCGAGGTTTGTACTGCAATGACACCTTTGTTCCAGCCACAACAATCTTTGTAGATTGATGCTGCTCCTTCCTTATGTTATAAGCAATGGAAGCAAGTCTGCCACGTTCTCTTTTCATTTCTGGTGGCAAATCGTCAAGTACACGAAGTTTGCAAACCCTGTTTCATATTGTTCAGGTTACCAAAGAATGCTCTATCGGAATCAAATCCAAAGCGCACTATCACTGGTCGTGGTGGTAGTTTCCCATCACTATCGCATCTAGCATGACGTGATTGGGGAAGACGGTGGCAAGAAGTCATAACTACACCTCTTTCTAACTGTTCCTCTGAACATGAATAGTTGTGATGCCACATCCAGCATTACCATTTTTGTGTCTTCATTTTTTTTTCTTCTTCTACGCCATAGACCAGTAAATTTCTTTTTCCTGTCATGTATCTCAAGGAGCAACAGTTTCTCCTCTAGTAATTGAACCTTTTTGTCCATTTCAGCTTTTAATTCTGGAACTTTCTTCTGCTCAATATCGTCAAGCCTCTGTGCGTGGGAACTAGTTGCCTGTTCTACATCGTTAAGAGTAGACCGTACCGTTGTCAAATCATCCTTGATTTGTTTAATATCTTGTTGGTTTTCAGTCAATTTTGAGAGTATGTCATTCTTCATATCCAACATTTCTTCCCGCATTTCTTTCCTCATATCTAGCATAAATTGTTTCAGATCAGAGTTACTCACGTCAGAGTCGCCGGCAATACTACTGTTTCTAACTTGTTGTGTCACTTTATCATCCGATCGTGTGTCATCCGACATGTTTTCACTATGTGTATTGTCTATCGGTAGATGTAGATCAATGTCCGAATCGATGTATCGATCTCCTTTGTGGTAGCACTAGCTGACTGACTGTAAATTTTTGGTATCAGTCAGTGTAGGTCCGTTTCACAACAATAATATTAGGTTCAAAGTCACGGATGTCATCATATAAGTTAATATAAATTGTAGATATACCTTTAGACGGGTTCTTGAAACAATAAATTTCAGGTTCAAGCAGAATATTTGCTGCGTAGGAGTATGAAATTGTAAATTTTAGCCGATTTCTCGGAGACCCAAATGATTCACGTCTTCACACTCAGAGCGCCATCTATCATCGATGACAGATAACAATAAGAACCGGAGTAGCTTTTGGCGGGAAAAGGTCATCGAACTTTGCACAGGGTCAAATTTCAATTTCAGTTGTGTTAAAAACCATTCCAATGTATTACTCTAGTCACAAGGATTCAGAAAATGTATAGTTTGACCTATCTAGGACGTACCGTTCTCAAGTTATAACTGAAAATGTCAAAGGTCACGTTTTTTGGCTCTATGGGGTCAAGAACATCAAAGTGCTCCGATTTTGCCAAAAGATGTGTCAAATTGTTCGTTTTGATAAAACAATTCAAATAAGGATAGGATTGCACCATCTATGATGTTTCGCTACCTAGGTAACACAGCAAAATAGGTCAAGGTCAATAGGCCTCAATGGTACTCAATACAAGCGCAGTCATTCATTACAAATTAGTAATTGTGATTATTCTTTCATGATTTTTGTCTCATTTGGCTTATTTGCCAATGGTTGGATCAACGTTGGCAAACGTTTGGCTAAAGATCAAATTACCATCATCATGACAATGTAGCCTCGGGCCGACGGACAAAATTGCGTTGGCCCATCATTCACCTAGGCCATGCAACTATGCTTTGCTATCTGGGTATACCTCGTTTTTAAAAATTACATGTCACTTACCATGCTCCGTATGATATTGAACAGCTTGTTAAAAAAGAAAAGGAAGGGCCCGTAGGTCATGAAACCAAGAGGGCCCTGTCGAACTGTCCCACTACGCCACAGGCCAAATGTAATTTTAAAATACCATTGCTTAAAATACACTGATCAAGTAATCTAAATAGCATTAAAAGTCACCTTACCTTCTGGGTAGAAAGCATTTGTTGTTGGTATAGACGTAATTCCGAGAGATGTTTGCCCAAAGCATATGGACCAATACAACGTGATCAAAATCACGATCATAAACCAACGCCTATGCATAAACACCCTCATAGCATACTCCATTTTCGCTGTTTGAAACCAACTGTTTAAACCTCATCATGTTTGTATTTGTCTGGCCTCTTTTAACCTTTAAACATAAGAGCTGAAGTTTAGTGAGTATACAGCATGCCTTGTAACGGACTTGTACAAACTGAGTTTGGTTTCCGCAGGTTTCCGACAGTCAACTCTCGTGAATAGCTGTATGAATTTCACCAACACTACTTTTAGTATTAGGTTTCGTCAGTTCTTGGTTATTGACCGAGCATACAGGGCCCGTTTCTCAAAGCTCGGTATAACACGTACAAGATCCTTAGTGTAGGCTTACCAATTCGCCGTAGAAGTAGTGATGTAGCATGATTAATTACCATATCGATGGGTGAGAACAATATTTGAATGTATTGCCCTGCACTATAAGTAGGTTACACTCACCTGTGTCTGTGTAGGCCTCCCGTCATAGGGACACGGAGGGCACATACCCGATATATATCCCCCATCGATATGAAAATTTAGAACATCTTCAGGAAATTGTCGAAAAATCAGTAGGCACCTGGAATTTTCTTTTGAGAGGAAAATATTTTAGAGCGGCTTTCTACGAGGGTCATGCAAAAAGTTCTGCCTCCACCCTCATATCTCAGCTTCTGTAAACAGTGTCCTCTTTCACGATTAAAACCGAGAGTCTTATCTAGCTTGACGAAAAGTTTTGTTTTGAAGGGCTAGAATATAGCGACGTTTTCACGTATTTATTGTGGGACCTGAGAGCACATCAGACATATCGAATTGCATTTGAAAACGAGGAATGTCCTGATATCAAATAAGTTTGATTTAAAAACAATCGCGATATAATACATTTTATGGCAAATGATTAAAAATTGACATTTTTGAAATTTAACATTCCTCGAAGTATAATATTGTATAAATTTAATGATAATGTATAAATTTAATGATAGTGTATGTAGCTGGGATGAAAAGCCGTCCATCATATGGAAATTTTGAGCTTTCGTATTGAAGATATAAAAAAAAAAAAAAAACACCAAACAAATTTAGGTCTTTGGGGAAAAAATGCATATGAAAGGTCAAAATGTTCAATAATTGATGGTCGGCTTTTCATCCCAGCTACATACACAACTACATACACATACAAAATAATTTTGATTTTGATATCAGAAGGACATTTCTCATTTTCAAAATGCAATTTGATATGCATTGCATATGCGAGGCCCTGGCGTATCCCCCGTTACCCCTCCCTGGCTCCACTTGCCAATATGACTGAGTCCCGCTTGAAGCTGATTACAGCCTTTTAAATATAATATGTTTTCCAATGGTTTTTTAAAGGTGATTTATTGTGCATTTTGAAGAATCGTGAAATAAAACAGCCTGGTATAATCTTACATCGCATCGATATCGCCGACAAGCCTCCCAGGTTAAAGCAGTTTTTTTAGATCTTTGTATGTGTCACGTTTCATTATGTCAGTGGGTTATAATATTGTGCTGGCAACTATAAACCAAAATGATATTATCTTACATCGATAGTACTTCTCTTTTCGCCAAACGCTAAGAGTTTCTAGAATGCTGTTAAAATAAGAAACATTTTAATGCTAATTTATTGCACATTCTAGGGAAGCGTGGTTACCTTTTGAAATAGCCGAGTGAGAGGGTTTTCAATGAAATTATTTTTGTGTCAAAACTGAAGCATCCTCTGTATAAAAGAAAATATGAATATTAACTGCACATCATATACAATGATTCGTGATACCCAATTGTGGCACATTTGATGACATTTAAGAGGCAGAGAATTTTATTTCAATTTTATATACGCCAAAATATTTTTTTAATTTAGTTAGCATGACGATAGAAAAAACGTTGAAAATTCTATGTAAATATTACATTTGACCCCGCCAAAGAATACTGTTTCGTTTTTATGGTAGTTAATCTTTTATTTCCTGAAATAAAATTTGGGGTCTTATGTGGATTTTAAATGATAAAAACATCGACGTGTATACAAGAAAAATGGTAGGCTCCATATACTGACTCACATTATAAAAACTAGGCGGTTACCCGTATTTCGCGGTTCTCGGCTGTCATGGTTATTGGCTTATACAGATCTCAAAATCAGGGTGTGTCCTTCAGCTGGGATCACTTTCCCACAGCTGAGCTCAAAGTGCAGCTTTTGCAATTTGACTTGACTTTCACCCTCAATTTGAAATTTGACCCGACAGTTGACCACGGATGACCTAATGAACACAAACCTAAGCTTCTTTGGCCAAAGTTACACTCACCCACCAAGTTTGAGCTCCATAGGAGTAATTTGAAATGTTTACATTTTTTGACCTTTGACCTCTGAACCGTAGGTCTGACGAAAAGGTCACTGTGAAAACTTTCATTTGTTAGTCCAAGGTCCACCCACCCACCAAGTTTGAGCTCCATAGGGGCAATTTGAAATTTTACACTTTTGACCTATGACCTTTTGACCGTAGGTTTGACGAAAAGGTCACCATGGAAACTTTTGTTTGTTAGTCTAAGGTCCACCCACCTACCAAGTTTGAGCGCCGTAGGGGCAATTTGAAATTTTGACCTTTCTTGACCTATGACCTCTTAACCGTTGGTCTGACAAAAAGCTCACCGTGGAAACTTTTGTTTGTTAGTCCAATGTCCACCCACCCACCAAGTTTGAACTCCATAGAGGCAATTTGAAATTTCTACCTTTTTTGACCTATGACCTCTTAACCGTAGGTCTGACAAAAGGGTCACCGTGGAAACTTTTGTTTGTTAGTCCAAGGTCAACATACCCACAAAGTTTGAGCTCCATAGGAGCAATTTGAAATTAGACTTCAATTGGACTTAACCCGGTCGTTGACCTTTGACCTTAAAAAAAAAATATAAACTGGTTCTTCCTCATACAAAGCTGCACCCACCCACCAAGTTTGAGGAACGTGCGACCCCCAGTCTCCGAGAAAAGATGCGGACAGACAGACAGACAGAGATCCGGTGAATTATAGTAAGACTAGGCGGTTACCCGTATTTGGTGGTTCTCGGCTGTCGCGGTTACCTGGCTGATGGTGACTGATGCCCATAGGACAGTTTTTACTAATTTGACCTCAGATGACCCCTTGTGACCTCGAAATGACCTTCCAAAATTTGGCTCTAAATGTTGACTGTACCCAACACGTTTCATGGCCATACGACAGTTTTTAGTAATTTGACCTTGGATGACCCCAAAATGACCATCCAAAAATTTGACTCTAAAAGTTGACTGTACCCATCAAGTTTCATGCCCATACAACAGTTTTTACTAATTTGACCTCAGATGACCCCTGGATGACCCCAAAATGGTAGTCAAAAAATTTGACTCTTAAAGTTGATTGTACCCACCAAGTTTCATGCCCATACGACAGTTTTTACTAATTTGACCTCAGATGACCTCTAAATGACCTCGGGTGATCTTGGCCCGCTAACCGAAACAAATTTGTTCTGTCTGAGGTCCAGATGCACCCACCCACCAAGTTTGAGGAACGTGCGACCCCCAGTCTCCGAGAAAATAGGTGGAAAACAGTTTTGACTAATTTGACCTCAGATGACCTCTGGGTGACCTTGACCCACTAACCAATACACACTTGTTCCGTCTTAGGTCAAGATGCACCTACCCACCAAGTTGCATGCCCATATGACAGCTATTACTAATTCGACCCTTGGATGCCCTCTGGTGACCTTGACCCACTAACCAATACAAACTTAATTATTTGAAACTTTTAAAACTAATTCACACAAGCAAAATGAAAACTCACTCAGAAATTTTCGTGACTCATCCGAGTTCACTTCTTCAGCTGTTGTGAACTTGTTCTGTCCCGGGTCAAGACGCACCCACCCGTCAAGTTTGAGGAACATGCGACCCCCAGTCCCTGAGAAAAACAGTTTTTACTAATTTGACCCCTGGATGACCTTGGGTGACCTTGACCCACTAACCAATACAAACTTGTTTCTATGTGGGGTCAAGCTGCACCCACCCACCAAGTTTGAGGAACGTGCGACCCCTAGTCTCCGAGAAAATAGGCGGACAGACAGACAGAGTCACAGACGGACAGACAGACTACCAGTATTATTATATAGATACGAGTAGCGCACGTGCAGCCCGGCGAGTTAAAATCAATATAATGTATTGTGCATGTAGAGAGGCTCATTTATTGTCGGATTTCTGTATGTAGAACACGCAGTTATCAACAATTGAGCGCTATTAATACACATTAATGTTTTTAAGCAAATAAAATTCCAAAATATGGTACGTTTTCTGTCTTTACTTGTCACATGGTAAGCCTATGTTGAAGTTGCGATTATATGTTCAAATAAGTTTCAAGATGGATACCAACAAGTCAGGTAGCTGAGCGGTCTAAGGCGCTTGGCTCATTCAGAATCCATGATAGCGGTGCGGCGTGAGTTCGAACCCCACCTCTGCCGTACTTATTTTACTTTTTTTTTTAATTTTACAATTACGATTATTTATAGGGAAATGTGGCTGGGAGAATTTATGAATGGCGTAGGGAGGAGTGCATCGATAGTGCTGACATTAATTAGGCCTCTCGGTTTTTGAGATCTTTGTATGAATCAAGTTTCATTGTAACATATGTCTAGCATTTTGAGGTGCGTCCATGCATGATGTAACTATATTAATGAAACATTATGACATCCGCGACCAAGTTTTTCAATGGTGTGAAAAAGTCATTAAACCTGCCAAGTTAATGTTAAGCTAAAAAAAAACTTGTCACATTTTTTACAAGGCCATTAATTAAAATTCTCCATGGTTGAATGAACAATATTTGATTTGGTATAAAAGTAAACTTGAATAATCTTTACTTTGCACACAAGTAAATAGGAATTGTCTCAATCACACACAAAAAAGTGCATCAACATCATAATGGTTGATTAATTGTCCCTTAATGCTCTGCGTGCTATCCATGTGCTTCAACGGAAAAAGTTCAAGTTTTGAAATATTTTCTCAAAATATCAAGAGCTATTTTAAGAACTACTGAACCAATACTAGGCTTGTTTGTACTCATTTTAATGCAATTTTCATGTTGATTCCAAATATGGTCAGGAAAATCTACATTTCTGAAATTTTTGAATTTTTAAGAAATTTTTGAAACATGTCGTCTGCAGTCGACACCCGCGAGAAGAGAGTTAATTATTGACATGGGCTGAGTAAAAGGTATTGAATTTAACCTGTGTAAAAATATTGTTCATTCATTTTTCTTTAGAAATTTAATGAATGTCGTTGTAAATATGCAACAAGTTTCCTTTGAACATTAGAGTGAACTTTACTGATACAACAAACTTTTGTCCATGCAGATAAAGAAAAAATGTTGAAATGTTGTTTTTATTATATTGACTGAAACTGTAGTACTTTTGAAATGCAACCAGGCTCCAGTCACCACTGCATTAGATTTCACATCAATTGCATTGAATTATGAGTTATGCATGATTATGTGTACTACACTGTTCCATAGACAATGCGTTGTAATTTCGTTATGGTATAGACACCAGAATCCAACGAGCCAAGTCATGGTCAGGATTTGGTCGACCATTATCGGGTCCCCGCAGCACCAAACTGGTGTTGTGACTGCCCAATTGGGTGGATTAAAGCCGCTTAAAATTTGATGTTAGATTCTTTTGTGTTGTCATTCTTTTGTCTACGTGTAACACGGGTGATAGAATGCAGTTTAAAATACCTCGCATCATTTCACATTTTAGGTGTGATGGAGACGACGGGGACCCAACTTTGGCTGCCATTGAGGTGTAGGAATGCGTGAAATTGGATTCGTCTATACCAGAACGAAATTCAAATTTCACGATATCTTTACTAAACGAATTAATCTGCAAGATATATTTTGTACATAAACAGTATGTAGCCAGAGGTTTCCAGTAATCAGCTGGTAATATAAAAATCTCACCTATTTTTAGAAAAGTGGGGGGATGAGGCTGTGGATCACGAAATGCCCTTTTAAATGACAGGTTATAAAAAGATCATGAATACGTTTTAAAAATGTAATTGTAAAATATTTGGGACAAACATTTTTTTCAAAATGTCATGTAAATAGTTAAATAGCATTCTGTTAGAATGTTTTGGATCATGTTTTATGAATGTTAAAACGTTTTTATACCCTTATTATAACGCGACATTTAAACATTTTTTTGTAAAACAATGCGTGTTTGCTGTCTAATTATCAGTGTTGTGAGGACGAAGATTCGCCAGATGGGGGGTCACTTCTATGTCCTTCTTCATCTTTAGGACCTACACTATTACCCCTTTTCTTTTTACGGTACACCAACACTAAAGATGACTATGATGATTAGTACCAGACTACCACAGACTGCACCTATGATGATTGCTAAATTATCTGTAATAAAGACATTGAAGAACAAACAGTTAATCTTATTGGAAACCTAATGATATGATCAAGAAAAATTAGGTTGTTGTTGTGAAATTCAGTTTTGATATTATATCGTTATGAATTCGGCAAACGGCCGAATCCAGATTCGGCTTTTGGTAAATCCATTTTACGCATGCATTATTTTTTAATTAGAGAACAAGGGATCAATGCTTTACCTATAGAGGGCAGCATATCGATTTTTTAACGGATATCGTCGTTGACCGCACTGCGATGCACCGTTATCTAACCCTGTATGTCGCCCTCTTTTGATTACTTATTATGCTGTGATCATCTGATCTCCGTTAAAAAATGATATGCTGCCCTCTATTATGTACAGCATTAATCCCTTGTTCTCTAATTCAAATGTAATGCATGCGTAAAATGAATTTACCAAAAGCCGAATCCAGATTTGGCCGTCTGCCGAATTCATAACGATATTATCATCATTTTTATTGATATATTCTTCTGTTTTGTATTGTTCAGGAAACCGTTCTTATCTAAGAAACATGATGCAGTTTTCCCAAAAAAGTTAGAACAGGTAAACATACTAAGTATACTGTGCACATAGATTATCCTAAAATAACAGCAATTTCTTGAAGACACTAGAAATTAAATAACCAGTTAGACAAAGCTGTGGTTTAAGACCACGAACACAGCCGTGTTGTGACCCCTTAAAGCAATAATGTGTGGTTTGCATCACAGATATTGTTTGCATAAAAAATAGATTTAGAGAATAAAGGTATTGTTTTTAACCGTTGGAGTGCATCTATCGTCTCATATAACACGGGCGACATCATTATTTTAAGCAAAAATAATGATGACGCGTGTTATATGAAACGATGAGATGCCCGACAGCGGCTAAAAACAATACCTTGGTGGAATTTGAAATACTTATTCCAACTGTGGAAGATATAGGTTAAGCCACCTATAGGGGGAGTATGGGTTTCAAAATAATTAACAAAATCCAATTCCATTTGAAAAACATACTCCCTCTGTGGTAGACTTTTCTTAAATCTTCCGCAGGGGTATGGCAATGGCAGATTTTAAATAGAATAGTCCATTTTGACTGGGGAGACAGACGTTCTTTTGGTTCCCAAAGTAACTACAGTATCTACAAGAACATTATAGGATGCTGCTATTGCATAAACCCTACAAAGTAAATAACGTGTTACGGTATGCATCTGTTGGATAAAGTTGACATCAATTTTGCTGAACCATGAAATAGTCTCAGCCTATATTATAATAGTTTAAAACTTACTTCCTTACTTACATACTCATCAACCTTTTGGTCTTAAATGGGCATATCTCGAAATGCCAAGAAGGTATGACCCCTACCCTGAGTAGTACGTGTCACATGAGAGAGAAAAAAATATTTCTCCACGCGGGGTGACACTCATTAAAGACCCGGGTCAATATTCATTATTTGGGTCCTATTCATATCTCGAAATGCCAAAGGTAAGAGAAAATGTAAAACATGTAATAAAAATAAGTTCTCCACCGGGAGCAATAATCGTCATAGAACCCAGATAAATATTCATATTTTGGGTCCTTTTCATATCTCGAAATGCCAAAAAGATAAGTGGTGTCAAATGAAAGAGAAAGAGTGATGTCAAGTAAAATCATTCATGACCATGAATTTGTCCTCTGCTTAGATGAAGCAACTTGTTGGTCCCTTCTGACTTCGATATAGGATCAAGATTACACACATAGACAAAACACTTACCGGTACCATTGCCGCTACAGCCACCACCACCAGATCCATCATCTGTAAAAAGGAGGAAATAAATGAGATTAAATCACCCGTATCAATCATTCTCTTGTATATTTCGATCCGAATCCACGCCCTGCAGTGGCCTTCGACTTGAGTTCTGAGTGAAATTTAAACCTTTTCTGTAAAAAGTTGTGTTTGCTGGGGTGTTGTGATATATTCTACATTATTATAAGCCGTTGAATTACATAATTCTGTTAATTTCAGCAAAAGGACACCCAGCTTTCTTCTCTAAGTTGATTTCAAATTTATGAGACAAAATTAATTAATTACCAGTACAGTAGTAGTTGCATCTGTCACTGTTGTTGCAGAGACCGACGCTGCACCGTCTGCATCTGTCACTGTTGTTGCAGAGACCGACGCTGCACCGTCTGCATCGGTCACTGTTGTTGCAGGGGCCGACGCTGTACCATCTGTTTGTACTGTTGTACCTAAATACATATGAAGAAAGGAGGATGTATTGCCATATTTAATAATAGTGTATACAATGTACTGAATGTAGTATTACTATTAGTACATAAAACCTTCATCAAACGACGGAAAACACAAGGTGTCCCATTAAAAGGGTACATGTAAAACACGAACCGCATTTTGCGATGGTACAACAAAACACTGTGATTGTTTTAAGGTGTTACTCATTCATCCTTTTTGCCCGCCTTTTTGTAATTGTCTGCTAAGTTTCAATTCCGTATCTCAAAAGCAGCTTTTGACCGTGACTTATGAGCACAAGATGACAGGGGTGTCAAGAGTGACTAATCATCAAAATATTGTACAACGACGTTTAACACAAGCTAGCACATATTTGTTTCTATTTTGCTTATTACTTTTTATATTGACAATTAGATATTGCACATCTTTGATGAAGTAACTATCTACTGCTGATATTGGTATTGATGAAGTAGCTATCTACTGATGATAGTGCGGGTGATGAAATAGCTATTTATTGCTGATATTGGTATTGATGACGTATAGCTATTTATTGCTGATATTGGTATTGATGACGTAGCTATCTACTACTGATGATGAAGTAGCTATTTTATTGCTGATATTGGTATTGATGAAGTAGCTATCTATTGCTGATATTGGTATTGATGAAGTAGCTATATACTACTGATATTGATGTTGATGAAGTAACTATCTACTGCAGATATTGGTATTGATGAAGTAACTATCTACTTCTGATATTGGTGTCGATGAAGTAACTATTTACTGCTGATATCGGTATTGATGAAGTAGCTATCTGCTACTGATATTGGTGTTAATGAACTAGCTATTTATTGCTGATATTGGTATTGATGAAGTAGCTATATATTGCTGATATTGGTACTACTGAAGTAGATATACTACTGATATTGGTGTTGATGCAGTAACTATCTACTGCTGATATTGGTATCGATTAACTAGCTATCTACTGATGATATTTGTTTTACTATCAAAATCCTCACATTTGTGTTTCTGTATAAAATGTGTATATTTTATGCATGTATTGTATTTATGTCCACGCCCCAAGGTAGAACAACCTTTGGGTTGATCGTCCGTGGTTAAATAACTGAGTTGAATCTTGAATCTGAATCTGCCTGATCTGAATCTAAGTTGGTATTGGAGCATTATGAAAGTGCTCTAAGCATGTTTTAAACAGATTAATTGATGGCACCCTTATCAATATGCCTTTTGTTTGAAGCAAATCAGACATACGGTTTTCAAAATATATCAATTTATATTTTCTTTGTATCTTATTGTTTTTATCAATAATCAATCAAGTTAATGAGCTAAAATGACTAGAAAAGCTCATTAACATATAATTTTTGCCAATATTTTGATAAAAATCCATGTTCATGGTATTTTTAATTTGCATACTTTTGTCTTGAAACTTGGTCAAAGTGTTTCTAATAATTATGTTCTAATGTAGGGTATATAGTGAAGCCGCCCCTAATTTGCATAATTAATTAGCATTTATGCAAATTAGCTCATTAATTATGAAAATATGCAAATTAGACTATAGGGCGGCTTCACTATACATTAAAACATAATTATTAGAAACACTTTGACAAAAGTGTGCAAAATAAAAGTTCCCTGAACATGAATGCATTGATTTTTAGCAAAATATTGGCAAAAATTACATATTAATTAATGAGCCTTTACAATCATTTTAGCTCATTGATAAAAACAATAAGATACAAAGAAAATATCAATTGAAATATTATGAAAACCGTATACTTTGTTCTACTCTATTAACTTGGTTAAAACATGCTCAGACCAGGGAAGTTTGCATTTCCCTGCTCAGACCAAAATGCATCCACTACCACAAGCTCAATGCAACACAGTGCATGACGTACCAAATTAATATTAACAACCTGCTATACGGTGGTAGTGTATAAGTGCTACTGGCGGAAGGGGAATTCCCAATGTTGCGGCACCGTCACCAGCAATTTCATGCAATTATTTTAAGTGAAAGCATGAAAACACGTGCAATTTAGAAGGAAACCAAATTTAAATATTAGCCACCAAAGTTGCTGCGAAGTTTGGTGGAAAACCAGTCATTGCTGCAGTTCGCTTACTACTGATCTATCCCTCATCATTTTGTTTTTGTTTTTGACGTCCATATATAAAATTATATGTTCATGATGACTATGTCCATGATGTGATAACTTATTGTAGACCTCGAGTCTGATCCAGGTTCGGGAGCCTTTAATAGTGTCACTGTCAGCATGGCATGGGTAGCAGGACTACCACCAGGGTTAAGAGTGCTAGAAGGACTACCAGCAGGTTTGCAGCATTTACCTGGTAAGATTGAAAAGATATGTTTTTTGTTTGTTTGGGGGGGGGGGGTCAATCCATTTTACGCGACGCCAGTATCATAGCCGCGTGTAGCATTTACCGCTCCCGTGATGCAACGCAAGTGCTACGCACTCCAATGCGCTCGTGATAGTGGGCGTCTTGGATTGCAATCCAAACAAACTACGCTAGTTTGGTGCGGATGGCCCCCGGCCCCCAACTCAACACAAAAGTTGGCAACCATGAGAGTTTATACCAAATCTTTAAAAGACCCCTTTGCAATGATTTTTCATCAAATTTACCCCCCTTTTTCATGTAAAATCGAGGACAAAATTTGGCCAAAAACTGCCCCTTTGTGGTTTTCAAGAATTTCAAACACCCCTTTTCAATGACTAGAATTTCAGACACCCCTTTTCAATGACACTAATTATTGACATAAAATTACCAGATTTTCTCAAGTACCCCTTTTATCCAAATTTCGCGGACAGTGCAAATTAAATCACCCTATTTTGCTAATTTCATGGTCAAATTTCGTGGACAGTCTAAATTAAATACCCCCTATTTTGCCAATTTTGCTGTCATTGCTAGTGGTAAAAAAAACACCTATTCCGTGCTATTTGGTAACTCTCGTCAATTTTGGGTTGAGTTGGGGGCCCGGGGGATGGCCCCCAGCTATGGCCGCCTTAATCCTGACCATCACTTGGCTTGTCGGATTCGTCTATACTCGGAAGATCATACTAACTTTCCCAACATTTGGTCTACCAAAACAATTAACATGCCACCTTCAATGTACAGCTGTAATATGTTTTACTCTAATACCATTTCATGTTTGGTCCAAACTTGTCCAGCACAAGGTGACGAATTTGTAGTTACCCATTGTCAACATTTATGTTCCTTCAAAAATTACAATTTCATGTCAATATTCCCAGCAACAGCTTCCTAAATCTCCAACTTTAGTGAATTGATCATTTAAAGCCTGCATGCATGGGGCACATTTCAAGTTGTCACCTAACAAAAAAGAAGTAAAAAGCGTCTTGTTCTGCACAAAAAAAGGCATATTGCACAGATGTTACTCGAAAAGGGTAGCTAAACTCTGCCCCGGGAACTACATCAAGATGCCGACAAATATCCCACTTAACATTCAATGATTATATGTGTATACGCCCTGGGTTATTTTTAAACATAAAATGTTCATGATATTAAAAAATAGGGTTGTTTTTGACGACAGGGGATTCAAAATTAAAAATAGGGTACATATTTTTGTGAATCATGAGAATGTTGAAATCCCTTACCATTTCTCAGTTGGAGTTAACCATTTCTCACTCAATTTACTCCTGGATTTCACTTTTGTGAAACTTTTTTGCCTTACTCAGCAACTCAGTTGGTTTGTTTCCAGGGTTTGTTTACACCAATTACATCACTAGGGACTTAACCCAGTTTGGCCGCTGATTCCATGGGACTTTTTTCGTTGGTTTTATTAGTGATGCAGCGGGCCTGCTTTTAAAAAGGACAACAAGCAGTTCTCGAAAAGAAAATGAATTACCGGGGCAACAGGTGTTTTTTGTGTGTTCTTGAAAAAAAGGGGTGCCTTTTTGAAAGTGTTCTTGAAATGTAAAAAAAAAAAAATAAGGCTAAATTTATACCCGCTTTTTGTATAAAATAGGGGTAACAAATGCTGAAAATGTTCTTGAAACCGCGCAAAATCAAGCTGGTGATATATACAATTTGAAATACAAGTGGGCCACCGCTTTTCGTAATTTTACCTCAATTTTTGGAAATAAGGGCCAAAAACATGCATTTTTAGGGCATTTTTCGACCTTTTTCGTATTCTTTGACAATCAAACCCATAGACTTGAACAAAGACTAATTTCAAGTTATGCATTTGGATTTTTGGAAAATACATTTTTCAATCTTTTTAATACCGGTAACCAATTAGCAAAAATTACATATAATTTATTAAAATTATGAGGTAACTCTTACCCTATACTCAAGATTTTGAATGCTTAGACTTGTGCCAAGTCTTACAATTTGACTACAAAGGGCTGTGCAATAATTATGAGCCCCGAGTATAAAATTTCGAACGGCTTGCCAAAAAATCGCTTGCACCCCCCCTCTCGGCCCGCCAAAATTGCTTGCCCCCCCCCTCGCCCGGCCAAAATTGCTTGCCCCCCCCTCTCGGCCCGCCAAAATTTTTTTGCCCCCCCTTGAACATCGTGTTTATAATAGTGAAGAGTGTAAAAATAAAAAAAACAAGAAAATTGAAGCATAGGGAGACATAGGCTTATGAACACATAAAAGAATT
>NW_027305911.1:0-19597 GCF_039555335.1 Amphiura filiformis | reverse complement strand
ATTAGGCGAAATAGGGTATGCTTGAATTTTTAGCAAAAATGTGCAAACAAAATCCAATTTTTTTGTTTCCCCAGTAGAACTTATGATGTTGAACACATTAACAAGAAAAAAAAAATCAAAATTTTTGCAAAAATTTATTTCAAAATGGCGAAATAACGTAAAATGCAATTTGAACACGAATTAGGCGAATAGGGTATGCTTGAAATTTTAGCAAAAATGTGCAAACAAAATCCAATTTTTTTTGTGTTTCCCCAGTAGAACTTATGATGTTGAACACATTAACAAAAAAAAAAAAAAATCAAAAATTTTTGCAAAAAATTTATTTCAAAATGGCGAAATAACGTAAAATGCAATTTGAACACGAATTAGGCGAAATAGGGTATGCTTGAAATTTTAGCAAAAATGTGCAAACAAAATCCAATTTTTTTGTGTTTCCCCAGTAGAACTTATGATGTTGAACACATTAACAAGAAAAAAAAAAATCAAAATTTTTGCAAAAATTTATTTCAAAATGGCGAAATAACGTAAAATGCAATTTGAACACGAATTAGGCGAAATAGGGTATGCTTGAATTTTTAGCAAAAATGTGCAAACAAAATCCAATTTTTTTTTTTTTCCCCAGTAGAACTTATGATGTTGAACAACATTAACAAGAAAAAAAATCAAAATTTTTGCAAAAATTTATTTCAAAATGGCGAAATAACGTAAAATGCAATGCAATTTGAACACGAATTAGGCGAAATAGGGTATGCTTGAAATTTTAGCAAAAATGTGCAAACAAAATCCAATTTTTTTGTGTTTCCCCAGTAGAACTTATGATGTTGAACAAAATAAAAAAAAAAAAAAATCAAAATTTTTGAAAAAATTTATTTCAAAATGGCGAAATAACGTAAAATGCAATTTGAACACGAATTAGGCGAAATAGGGTATGCTTGAAATTTTAGCAAAAATGTGCAAACAAAATCCAATTTTTTGTGTTTCCCCAGTAGAACTTATGATGTTGAACACATTAATAAAAAAAAAAAAAATCAAAATTTTTGCAAAAATTTATTTCAAAATGGCGAAATAACGTAAAATGCAATTTGAACACGAATTAGGCGAAATAGGGTATGCTTGAAATTTTAGCAAAAATGTGCAAACAAAATCCAATTTTTTTGTGTTCCCCAGTAGAACTTATGATGTTGAAAAATTAACAAAAAAAAAAAAAAAATCAAAATTTTTGCAAAAATTTATTTCAAAATGGCGAAATAACGTAAAAAATGCAATTTGAACACGAATTAGGCGAAATAGGGTATGCTTGAAATTTTAGCAAAAATGTGCAAACAAAATCCAATTTTTTTGGGTTTCCCCAGTAGAACTTATGATGTTGAACACATTAACAAAAAAAAAATCAAAATTTTTGCAAAAATTTATTTCAAAATGGCGAAATAACGTAAAATGCAATTTGAACACGAATTAGGCGAAATAGGGTATGCTTGAAATTTTAGCAAAAATGTGCAAACAAAATCCAATTTTTTTGTGTTTCCCCAGTAGAACTTATGATGTTGAACACATTAACAAGAAAAAAAATCAAAATTTTTGCAAAAATTTATTTCAAAATGGCGAAATAACGTAAAATGCAATTTGAAACGAATTAGGCGAAAAATGCTTGAAATTTTTAAAAAAAAATTTTTTGTGCAGTAGAAATGATGTTGAACACATTGAAAAAAAAAATCAAAATTTTTGCAAAAAAAAAATTTTGGCGAAATAACGTAAAATGCAAAAATGAATTAGGCGAAAAGGGTATGCTTGAAATTTTAGCAAAAATGTGCAAACAAAATCCAATTTTTTTGTGTTTCCCCAGTAGAACTTATGATGTTGAACACATTAACAAAAAAAAAAATCAAAATTTTTGCAAAAATTTATTTCAAAATGGCGAAATAACGTAAAATGCAATTTGAACACGAATTAGGCGAAATAGGGTATGCTTGAAATTTTAGCAAAAATGTGCAAACAAAATCCAATTTTTTTTTGTGTTTCCCCAGTAGAACTTATGATGTTGAACACATTAACAAAAAAAATCAAAAATTTTGCAAAAATTTATTTCAAAATGGCGAAATAACGTAAAATGCAATTTGAACACGAATTAGGCGAAATAGGGTATGCTTGAAATTTTAGCAAAAATGTGCAAACAAAATCCAATTTTTTTGTGTTTCCCCAGTAGAACTTATGATGTTGAACACATTAACAAGGAAAAAAATCAAAATTTTTGCAAAAATTTATTTCAAAATGGCGAAATAACGTAAAATGCAATTTGAACACGAATTAGGCGAAATAGGGTATGCTTGAAATTTTCGCAAAAATGTGCAAACAAAATCCAATTTTTTTGTGTTTCCCCAGTAGAACTTATGATGTTGAACACATTAACAAGAAAAAAAATCAAAATTTTCCAAAAAATTTATTTCAAAATGGCGAAATAACGTAAAATGCAATTTGAACACGAATTAGGCGAAATAGGGTATGCTTGAATTTTTAGCAAAAATGTGCAAACAAAATCCAATTTTTTTGTGTTTCCCCAGTAGAACTTATGATGTTGAACACATTAACAAAAAAAAAAAAAAATCAAAAAAATTTTTGCAAAAAAAATTTATTTCAAAATGGCGAAATAACGTAAAATGCAATTTGAACACGAATTAGGCGAAATAGGGTATGCTTGAAATTTTAGCAAAAATGTGCAAACAAAATCCAATTTTTTTGCGTTTCCCCAGTAGAACTTATGATGTTGAACACATTAACAAAAAAAAATCAAAATTTTTGCAAAAATTTATTTCAAAATGGCGAAATAACGTAAAATGCAATTTGAACACGAATTAGGCGAAATAGGGTATGCTTGAAATTTTAGCAAAAATGTGCAAACAAAATCCAATTTTTTTTTGTTTCCCCAGTAGAACTTATGATGTTGAACACATTAACAACAAAAAAAAAAATCAAAATTTTTGCAAAAATTTATTTCAAAATGGCAAAATAACGTAAAATGCAATTTGAACACGAATTAGGCGAAATAGGGTATGCTTGAAATTTTAGCAAAAATGTGCAAACAAAATCCAATTTTTTTGTGTTTCCCCAGTAGAACTTATGATGTTGAACACATTAACAAGAAAAAAAATCAAAATTTTTGCAAAAATTTATTTCAAAATGGCGAAATAACGTAAAATGCAATTTGAACACGAATTAGGCGAAATAGGGTATGCTTGAATTTTTAGCAAAAATGTGCAAACAAAATCCAATTTTTTGTGTTTCCCCAGTAGAACTTATGATGTTGAACACATTAACAAGAAAAAAAAAAAAAATCAAAATTTTTGCAAAAATTTATTTCAAAATGGCGAAATAACGTAAAATGCAATTTGAACACGAATTAGGCGAAATAGGGTATGCTTGAATTTTTAGCAAAAATGTGCAAACAAAATCCAATTTTTTTGTGTTTCCCCAGTAGAACTTATGATGTTGAACACATTAACAAGAAAAAAAATCAAAATTTTTGCAAAAATTTATTTCAAAATGGCGAAATAAAGTAAAATGCAATTTGAACACGAATTAGGCGAAATAGGGTATGCTTGAATTTTAGCAAAAATGTGCAAACAAAATCCAATTTTTTTTTTGTTTCCCCAGTAGAACTTATGATGTTGAACACATTAACAAGAAAAAAAATCAAAATTTTTGCAAAAATTTATTTCAAAATGGCGAAATAACGTAAAATGCAATTTGAACACGAATTAGGCGAAATAGGGTATGCTTGAATTTTTAGCAAAAATGTGCAAACAAAATCCAATTTTTTGTGTTTCCCCAGTAGAACTTATGATGTTGAACACATTAACAAGAAAAAAAATCAAAATTTTTGCAAAAATTTATTTCAAAATGGCGAAATAACGTAAATGCAATTTGAACATGAATTAGGCGAAATAGGGTATGCTTGAAATTTTCGCAAAAATGTGCAAACAAAATCCAATTTTTTTTTGTGTTTCCCCAGTAGAACTTATGATGTTGAACACATTAACAAAAAAAAAAATCAAAAATCTGGAAAAAATTTATTTCAAAATGGCGAAATAACGTAAAATGCAATTTGAACACGAATTAGGCGAAATAGGGTATGCTTGAAATTTTAGCAAAAATGTGCAAACAAAATCCAATTTTTTTTTGTGTTTCCCCAGTAGAACTTATGATGTTGAACACATTAACAAGAAAAAAAAAATCAAAATTTTTGCAAAAATTTATTTCAAAATGGCGAAATAACGTAAAATGCAATTTGAACACGAATTAGGCGAAATAGGGTATGCTTGAAATTTTTAGCAAAAATGTGCAAACAAAATCCATTTTTTGTGTTTCCCCAGTAGAACTTATGATGTTGAACACATTAACAAAAAAAAAATCAAAATTTTTGCAAAAATTTATTTCAAAATGGCGAAATAACGTAAAATGCAATTTGAACACGAATTAGGCGAAATAGGGTATGCTTGAAATTTTTAGCAAAAATGTGCAAACAAAATCCAATTTTTTTGTGTTTCCCCAGTAGAACTTATGATGTTGAACACATTAACAAGAAAAAAAATCAAAATTTTTGCAAAAATTTATTTCAAAATGGCGAAATAACGTAAAATGCAATTTGAACACGAATTAGGCGAAATAGGGTATGCTTGAATTTTTAGCAAAAATGTGCAAACAAAATCCAATTTTTTTTTGTGTTTCCCCAGTAGAACTTATGATGTTGAACACATTAACAAAAAAAAAAATCAAAATTTTTCAAAAAAATTTATTTCAAAATGGCGAAATAACGTAAAATGCAATTTGAACACGAATTAGGCGAAATAGGGTATGCTTTAATTTTTCAAAAATGTGCAAACAAAATCCAATTTTTTTGTGTTTCCCCAGTAGAACTTATGATGTTGAACACATTAACAAGAAAAAAAATAAAAATTTTTGCAAAAATTTATTTCAAAATGGCGAAATAACGTAAAATGCAATTTGAACACGAATTAGGCGAAATAGGGTATGCTTGAAATTTTAGCAAAAATGTGCAAACAAAATCCAATTTTTTTGTTTCCCCAGTAGAACTTATGATGTTGACACACATTAACAAAAAAAAAATCAAAATTTTTGCGCAAATTTATTGCAAAATGGCGAAATAACGTAAAATGCAATTTGAACACGAATTAGGCGAAATAGGGTATGCTTGAAATTTTAGCAAAAATGTGCAAACAAAATCCAATTTTTTTGTGTTTCCCCAGTAGAACTTATGATGTTGAACACATTAACAAGAAAAAAAAAAATCAAAATTTTTGCAAAAATTTATTTCAAAATGGCGAAATAACGTAAAATGCAATTTGAACACGAATTAGGCGAAATAGGGTATGCTTGAATTTTTAGCAAAAATGTGCAAACAAAATCCAATTTTTTTGTGTTTCCCCAGTAAAACTTATGATGTTGAACACATTAAAAAAAAAAAAAAAATCAAAATTTTTGCAAAAATTTATTTCAAAATGGCGAAATAACGTAAAATGCAATTTGAACACGAATTAGGCGAAATAGGGTATGCTTGAAATTTTAGCAAAAATGTGCAAACAAAATCCAATTTTTTTGTGTTTCCCCAGTAGAACTTATGATGTTGAACACATTAAAAAAAAAAAAAAAATCAAAATTTTTGCAAAAATTTATTTCAAAATGGCGAAATAACGTAAAATGCAATTTGAACACGAATTAGGCGAAACAGGGTATGCTTGAATTTTTAGCAAAAATGTGCAAACAAAATCCAATTTTTTTGTGTTTCCCCAGTAGAACTTATGATGTTGAACACATTAACAAAAAAAAATCAAAATTTTTGCAAAAATTTATTTCAAAATGGCGAAATAACGTAAAATGCAATTTGAACACGAATTAGGCGAAATAGGGTATGCTTGAAATTTTCGCAAAAATGTGCAAACAAAATCCAATTTTTTTTGTGTTTCCCCAGTAGAACTTATGATGTTGAACACATTAACAAAAAAAAAAAAACTTTTCTGAAAAAATTTATTTCAAAATGGCGAAATAACGTAAAATGCAATTTGAACACGAATTAGGCGAAATAGGGTATGCTTGAAATTTTAGCAAAAAATGTGCAAACAAAATCCAATTTTTTTTGTGTTTCCCCAGTAGAACTTATGATGTTGAACACATTGACAAGAAAAAAAAAAAAACAATTTTCCAAAAAATTTATTTCAAAATGGCGAAATAACGTAAAATGCAATTTGAACACGAATTAGGCGAAATAGGGTATGCTTGAAATTTTAGCAAAAATGTGCAAACAAAATCCAATTTTTTGTGTTTCCCCAGTAGAACTTATGATGTTGAACACATTAACAAAAAAAAAATCAAAATTTTTGCAAAAAAAATTTATTTCAAAATGGCGAAATAACGTAAAATGCAATTTAAAAACGAATTAGGCGAAATAGGGTATGCTTGAAATTTTAGCAAAAATGTGCAAACAAAATCCAATTTTTTTTGTGTTTCCCCAGTAGAACTTATGATGTTGAACACATTAACAAAAAAAAAAAATCAAAAATTTTTGCAAAAATTTATTTCAAAATGGCGAAATAACGTAAAATGCAATTTGAACACGAATTAGGCGAAATAGGGTATGCTTGAAATTTTAGCAAAAATGTGCAAACAAAATCCAATTTTTTTTGTGTTTCCCCAGTAGAACTTATGATGTTGAACACATTAAAAAAAAAAAAAATCAAAATTTTTGCAAAAATTTATTTCAAAATGGCGAAATAACGTAAAATGCAATTTGAACACGAATTAGGCGAAATAGGGTATGCTTGAAATTTTAGCAAAAATGTGCAAACAAAATCCAATTTTTTGTGTTTCACCAGTAGAACTTATGATGTTGAACACATTAACAAAAAAAAAAAAAAAATCAAAATTTTTGCAAAAATTTATTTCAAAATGGCGAAATAACGTAAAAACGTAAAATGCAATTTGAATTAGGCGAATTAGGCGAAATAGGGTATGCTTGAAATTTTCGCAAAAATGTGCAAACAAAATCCAATTTTTTTTGTGTTTCCCCAGTAGAACTTATGATGTTGAACACATTAACAAAAAAAAAAATCAAAATTTTTGCAAAAATTTATTTCAAAATGGCGAAATAACGTAAAATGCAATTTGAACACGAATTAGGCGAAATAGGGTATGCTTGAAATTTTAGCAAAATGTGCAAACAAAATCCATTTTTTTTTTGTGTTTCCCCAGTAGAACTTATGATGTTGAACACATTAACAAGAAAAAAAATCAAAATTTTTGCAAAAATTTATTTCAAAATGGCGAAATAACGTAAAATGCAATTTGAACACGAATTAGGCGAAATAGGGTATGCTTGAATTTTTAGCAAAAATGTGCAAACAAAATCCAATTTTTTTGTGTTTCCCCAGTAGAACTTATGATGTTGAACACATTAACAAGAAAAAAAAATCAAAATTTTTGCAAAAATTTATTTCAAAATGGCGAAAATAACGTAAAATGCAATTTGAACACGAATTAGGCGAAATAGGGTATGCTTGAAATTTTAGCAAAAATGTGCAAACAAAATCCAATTTTTTTGTGTTTCCCCAGTAGAACTTATGATGTTGAACACATTAACAAGAAAAAAAATAAAAATTTTTGCAAAAATTTATTTCAAAATGGCGAAATAACGTAAAATGCAATTTGAACACGAATTAGGCGAAATAGGGTATGCTTGAAATTTTCGCAAAAATGTGCAAACAAAATCCAATTTTTTTTGTGTTTCCCCAGTAGAACTTATGATGTTGAACAAATTAAAAAAAAAAAAAAAATCAAAATTTTTGCAAAAATTTATTTCAAAATGGCGAAATAACGTAAAATGCAATTTGAACACGAATTAGGCGAAATAGGGTATGCTTGAAATTTTAGCAAAAATGTGCAAACAAAATCCAATTTTTTTTTTGTGTTTCCCCAGTAGAACTTATGATGTTGAACACATTAACAAGAAAAAAAATCAAAATTTTCCAAAAAATTTATTTCAAAATGGCGAAATAACGTAAAATGCAATTTGAACACGAATTAGGCGAAATAGGGTATGCTTGAAATTTTAGCAAAAATGTGCAAACAAAATCCAATTTTTTGTGTTTCCCCAGTAGAACTTATGATGTTGAACACATTAACAAAAAAAAAAAATCAAAATTTTTGCAAAAATTTATTTCAAAATGGCGAAATAACGTAAAATGCAATTTGAACACGAATTAGGCGAAATAGGGTATGCTTGAAATTTTCGCAAAAATGTGCAAACAAAATCCATTTTTTGTGTTTCCCCAGTAGAACTTATGATGTTGAACACATTAACAAGAAAAAAAATCAAAATTTTTGCAAAAATTTATTTCAAAATGGCGAAATAACGTAAAATGCAATTTGAACACGAATTAGGCGAAATAGGGTATGCTTGAAATTTTCGCAAAAATGTGCAAACAAAATCCAATTTTTTTGTGTTTCCCCAGTAGAACTTATGATGTTGAACACATTAACAAAAAAAAAAAATCAAAATTTTTGCAAAAATTTATTTCAAAATGGCGAAATAACGTAAAATGCAATTTGAACACGAATTAGGCGAAATAGGGTATGCTTGAAATTTTCGCAAAAATGTGCAAACAAAATCCAATTTTTTGTGTTTCCCCAGTAGAACTTATGATGTTGAACACATTAACAAAAAAAAAAATCAAAATTTTTGCAAAAATTTATTTCAAAATGGCGAAATAACGTAAAATGCAATTTGAACACGAATTAGGCGAAATAGGGTATGCTTGAATTTTTAGCAAAAATGTGCAAACAAAATCCAATTTTTTTGTGTTTCCCCAGTAGAACTTATGATGTTGAACACATTAACAAGAAAAAAAAATCAAAATTTTTGCAAAAATTTATTTCAAAATGGCGAAATAACGTATAATGCAATTTGAACACGAATTAGGCGAAATAGGGTATGCTTGAATTTTTGCAAAAAAAATTTTTTTGTTTTACTTATGATGTTGAACACATTAACAAGAAAAAAAAAAAAAATCAAGAAAAAAAAATTTATTTCAAAATGGCGAAATAACGTAAAATGCAATTTGAACACGAATTAGGCGAAATAGGGTATGCTTGAATTTTTAGCAAAAATGTGCAAACAAAATCCAATTTTTTTGTGTTTCCCCAGTAGAACTTATGATGTTGAACACATTAACAAAAAAAAAAAAATCAAAATTTTTGCAAAAATTTATTTCAAAATGGCGAAATAACGTAAAATGCAATTTGAACACGAATTAGGCGAAATAGGGTATGCTTGAAATTTTTGCAAAAATGTGCAAACAAAATCCAATTTTTTTGTGTTTCCCCAGTAGAACTTATGATGTTGAACACATTAACAAGAAAAAAAAAAAAAATCAAAATTTTTGCAAAAATTTATTTCAAAATGGCGAAATAACGTAAAATGCAATTTGAACACGAATTAGGCGAAATAGGGTATGCTTGAATTTTTAGCAAAAATGTGCAAACAAATACAATTTTTTTGTGTTTCCCCAGTAGAACTTATGATGTTGAACACATTAACAAAAAAAAAAAAATCAAAATTTTTGCAAAAAATTTATTTCAAAATGGCGAAATAACGTAAAATGCAATTTGAACACGAATTAGGCGAAATAGGGTATGCTTGAAATTTTAGCAAAAATGTGCAAACAAAATCCAATTTTTTTTTGTTTTTCCCCAGTAGAACTTATGATGTTGAACACATTAACAAAAAAAAAATCAAAATTTTTGCAAAAATTTATTTCAAAATGGCGAAATAACGTAAAATGCAATTTGAACACGAATTAGGCGAAATAGGGTATGCTTGAAATTTTCGCAAAAATGTGCAAACAAAATCCAATTTTTTTGTGTTTCCCCAGTAGAACTTATGATGTTGAACACATTAACAAGAAAAAAAAAAATCAAAATTTTTGCAAAATTTATTTCAAAATGGCGAAATAACGTAAAATGCAATTTGAACACGAATTAGGCGAAATAGGGTATGCTTGAAATTTTAGCAAAAATGTGCAAACAAAATCCAATTTTTTTGTGTTTCCCCAGTAGAACTTATGATGTTGAACACATTAACAAGAAAAAAAAAAAAATCAAAATTTTTGCAAAAATTTATTTCAAAATGGCGAAATAACGTAAAATGCAATTTGAACACGAATTAGGCGAAATAGGGTATGCTTGAAATTTTAGCAAAAATGTGCAAACAAAATCCAATTTTTTTGTGTTTCCCCAGTAGAACTTATGAAGTAGAACAAATTAACAAAAAAAAAATCAAAATTTTTGCAAAAATTTATTTCAAAATGGCGAAATAACGTAAAATGCAATTTGAACACGAATTAGGCGAAATAGGGTATGCTTGAAATTTTAGCAGAAATGTGCAAACAAAATCCAATTTTTTTGTGTTTCCCCAGTAGAACTTATGATGTTGAACACATAAAAAAAAAAAAAAATCAAAATTTTTGCAAAAATTTATTTCAAAATGGCGAAATAACGTAAAATGCAATTTGAACACGAATTAGGCGAAATAGGGTATGCTTGAAATTTTCGCAAAAATGTGCAAACAAAATCCAATTTTTTTGTGTTTCCCCAGTAGAACTTATGATGTTGAACACATTAACAAGAAAAAAAAATCAAAATTTTTGCAAAAATTTATTTCAAAATGGCGAAATAACGTAAAATGCAATTTGAACACGAATTAGGCGAAATAGGGTATGCTTGAAATTTTCGCAAAAATGTGCAAACAAAATCCAATTTTTTGTGTTTCCCCAGTAGAACTTATGATGTTGAACACATTAACAAAAAAAAAAAAATCAAAATTTTTGCAAAAATTTATTTCAAAATGGCGAAATAACGTAAAATGCAATTTGAACACGAATTAGGCGAAATAGGGTATGCTTGAAATTTTTAGCAAAAATGTGCAAACAAAATCCAATTTTTTGTGTTTCCCCAGTAGAACTTATGATGTTGAACACATTAACAAGAAAAAAAATCAAAATTTTTGCAAAAATTTATTTCAAAATGGCGAAATAACGTAAAAAAGCAATTTGAACACGAATTAGGCGAAATAGGGTATGCTTGAATTTTTAGCAAAAATGTGCAAACAAAATCCAATTTTTTTGTGTTTCCCCAGTAGAACTTATGATGTTGAACACATTAACAAGAAAAAAAAAAAAATCAAAATTTTTGCAAAAATTTATTTCAAAATGGCGAAATAACGTAAAATGCAATTTGAACACGAATTAGGCGAAATAGGGTATGCTTGAAATTTTCACAAAAATGTGCAAACAAAATCCATTTTTTGTGTTTCCCCAGTAGAACTTATGATGTTGAACACATTAACAAGAAAAAAAAAAATCAAAATTTTTCAAAAAATTTATTTCAAAATGGCGAAATAACGTAAAATGCAATTTGAACACGAATTAGGCGAAATAGGGTATGCTTGAAATTTTCGCAAAAATGTGCAAACAAAATCCAATTTTTTTGTGTTTCCCCAGTAGAACTTATGATGTTGAACACATTAACAAGAAAAAAAAAATCAAAATCAAAATTTTTGAAAAAATTTATTTCAAAATGGCGAAATAACGTAAAATGCAATTTGAACACGAATTAGGCGAAATAGGGTATGCTTGAAATTTTAGCAAAAATGTGCAAACAAAATCCAATTTTTTGTGTTTCCCCAGTAGAACTTATGATGTTGAACACATTAACAAGAAAAAAAAAAAAATCAAAATTTTTGCAAAAATTTATTTCAAAATGGCGAAATAACGTAAAATGCAATTTGAACACGAATTAGGCGAAATAGGGTATGCTTGAAATTTTTTCGCAAAAATGTGCAAACAAAATCCAAATTTTTTTGTGTTTCCCCAGTAGAACTTATGATGTTGAACACATTAACAAGAAAAAAAAATCAAAATTTTTGCAAAAATTTATTTCAAAATGGCGAAATAACGTAAAATGCAATTTGAACACGAATTAGGCGAAATAGGGTATGCTTGAAATTTTAGCAAAAATGTGCAAACAAAATCCAATTTTTTTGTGTTTCCCCAGTAGAACTTATGATGTTGAACACATTAAAAAAAAAAAATCAAAATTTTTTGCAAAAATTTATTTCAAAATGGCGAAATAACGTAAAATGCAATTTGAACACGAATTAGGCGAAATAGGGTATGCTTGAAATTTTAGCAAAAATGTGCAAACAAAATCCAATTTTTTTTTGTGTTTCCCCAGTAGAACTTATGATGTTGAACACATTAACAAGAAAAAAAAAATCAAAATTTTTGCAAAAATTTATTTCAAAATGGCGAAATAACGTAAAATGCAATTTGAACACGAATTAGGCGAAATAGGGTATGCTTGAAATTTTAGCAAAAATGTGCAAACAAAATCCAATTTTTTGTGTTTCCCCAGTAGAACTTATGATGTTGAACACATTAACAAAAAAAAAATCAAAATTTTTGCAAAAATTTATTTCAAAATGGCGAAATAACGTAAAATGCAATTTGAACACGAATTAGGCGAAATAGGGTATGCTTGAAATTTTAGCAAAAATGTGCAAACAAAATCCAATTTTTTGTTTCCCCAGTAGAACTTATGATGTAGAACACATTAACAAAAAAAAAAAATCAAAATTTTGCAAAAATTTATTTCAAAATGGCGAAATAACGTAAAATGCAATTTGAACACGAATTAGGCGAAATAGGGTATGCTTGAATTTTTAGCAAAAATGTGCAAACAAAATCCATTTTTTTTTGTGTTTCCCCAGTAGAACTTATGATGTTGAACACATTAACAAGAAAAAAAAAAATCAAAATTTTTGCAAAAATTTATTTCAAAATGGCGAAATAACGTAAAATGCAATTTGAACACGAATTAGGCGAAATAGGGTATGCTTGAAATTTTAGCAAAAATGTGCAAACAAAATCCAATTTTTTTTTGTGTTTCCCCAGTAGAACTTATGATGTTGAACACATTAACAAAAAAAAAAAAAAATCAAAATTTTGCAAAAATTTATTTCAAAATGGCGAAATAACGTAAAATGCAATTTGAACACGAATTAGGCGAAATAGGGTATGCTTGAAATTTTCGCAAAAATGTGCAAACAAAATCCAATTTTTTTTGTGTTTCCCCAGTAGAACTTATGATGTTGAACACATTAACAAGAAAGAAAAAAAATCAAAATTTTTGCAAAAATTTATTTCAAAATGGCGAAATAACGTAAAATGCAATTTGAACACGAATTAGGCGAAATAGGGTATGCTTGAATTTTTAGCAAAAATGTGCAAACAAAATCCAATTTTTTGTGTTTCCCCAGTAGAACTTATGATGTTGAACACATTAACAAGAAAAAAAAAATCAAAATTTTTGCAAAAATTTATTTCAAAATGGCGAAATAACGTAAAATGCAATTTGAACACGAATTAGGCGAAATAGGGTATGCTTGAAATTTTCAGCAAAAATGTGCAAACAAAATCCAATTTTTTTTGTGTTTCCCCAGTAGAACTTATGATGTTGAACACATTAACAAGAAAAAAAAATCAAAATTTTTGCAAAAATTTATTTCAAAATGGCGAAATAACGTAAAATGCAATTTGAACACGAATTAGGCGAATAGGGTATGCTTGAAATTTTCGCAAAAATGTGCAAACAAAATCCAATTTTTTTGTGTTTCCCCAGTAGAACTTATGATGTTGAACACATTAACAAGAAAAAAAAAATCAAAATTTTTGCAAAAAAAATTTATTTCAAAATGGCGAAATAACGTAAAATGCAATTTGAACACGAATTAGGCGAAATAGGGTATGCTTGAAATTTTAGCAAAAATGTGCAAACAAAATCCAATTTTTTGTGTTTCCCCAGTAGAACTTATGATGTTGAACACATTAACAAAAAAAAAAAATCAAAATTTTTGCAAAAATTTATTTCAAAATGGCGAAATAACGTAAAATGCAATTTGAACACGAATTAGGCGAAATAGGGTATGCTTGAATTTTTTAGCAAAAATGTGCAAACAAAATCCAATTTTTTTGTGTTTCCCCAGTAGAACTTATGATGTTGAACACATTAACAAAAAAAAATCAAAATTTTTGCAAAAATTTATTTCAAAATGGCGAAATAACGTAAAAAATGCAATTTGAACACGAATTAGGCGAAATAGGGTATGCTTGAAATTTTAGCAAAAATGTGCAAACAAAATCCAATTTTTTTTGTGTTTCCCCAGTAGAACTTATGATGTTGAACACATTAACAAAAAAAAAATCAAAATTTTTGCAAAAATTTATTTCAAAATGGCGAAATAACGTAAAATGCAATTTGAACACGAATTAGGCGAAAAAGGGTATGCTTGAATTTTTAGCAAAAATGTGCAAACAAAATCCAATTTTTTTGTGTTTCCCCAGTAGAACTTATGATGTTGAACACATTAACAAGAAAAAAAAATCAAAAAATTTTTTGCAAAATTTATTTCAAAATGGCGAAATAACGTAAAATGCAATTTGAACACGAATTAGGCGAAATAGGGTATGCTTGAAATTTTAGCAAAAATGTGCAAACAAAATCCAATTTTTTTGTGTTTCCCCAGTAGAACTTATGATGTTGAACACATTAACAAGAAAAAAAAATCAAAATTTTTTGCAAAAATTTATTTCAAAATGGCGAAATAACGTAAAATGCAATTTGAACACGAATTAGGCGAAATAGGGTATGCTTGAAATTTTAGCAAAAATGTGCAAACAAAATCCAATTTTTTTGTTTCCCCAGTAGAACTTATGATGTTGAACACATTAACAAAAAAAAATCAAAATTTTTGCAAAAATTTATTTCAAAATGGCGAAATAACGTAAAATGCAATTTGAACACGAATTAGGCGAAATAGGGTATGCTTGAATTTTTAGCAAAAATGTGCAAACAAAATCCAATTTTTTTTGTGTTTCCCCAGTAGAACTTATGATGTTGAAACACATTAACAAGAAAAAAAAAATCAAATTTTTTTTTGCAAAAATTTATTTCAAAATGGCGAAATAACGTAAAATGCAATTTGAACACGAATTAGGCGAAATAGGGTATGCTTGAAATTTTAGCAAAAATGTGCAAACAAAATCCAATTTTTTTTTGTGTTTCCCCAGTAGAACTTATGATGTTGAACACATTAACAAGAAAAAAAAAATCAAAATTTTTGCAAAAATTTATTTCAAAATGGCGAAATAACGTAAAATGCAATTTGAACACGAATTAGGCGAAATAGGGTATGCTTGAAATTTTAGCAAAAATGTGCAAACAAAATCCAATTTTTTGTGTTTCCCCAGTAGAACTTATGATGTTGAACACATTAACAAGAAAAAAAAAAATCAAAATTTTTGCAAAAATTTATTTCAAAATGGCGAAATAACGTAAAATGCAATTTGAACACGAATTAGGCGAAATAGGGTATGCTTGAAATTTTCGCAAAAATGTGCAAACAAAATCCAATTTTTTTTGTGTTTCCCCAGTAGAACTTATGATGTTGAACACATTAACAAGAAAAAAAAAAATCAAAATTTTTGCAAAAATTTATTTCAAAATGGCGAAATAACGTAAAATGCAATTTGAACACGAATTAGGCGAAATAGGGTATGCTTGAAATTTTCGCAAAAATGTGCAAACAAAATCCAATTTTTTTGTGTTTCCCCAGTAGAACTTATGATGTTGATGATGTTGAACACATTAACAAAAAAAAATCAAAATTTTTGCAAAAATTTATTTCAAAATGGCGAAATAACGTAAAATGCAATTTGAACACGAATTAGGCGAAATAGGGTATGCTTGAAATTTTCGCAAAAATGTGCAAACAAAATCCAAATTTTTTTGTGTTCCCCAGTAGAACTTATGATGTTGAACACATTAACAAGAAAAAAAAAAATCAAAATTTTCCAAAAAATTTATTTCAAAATGGCGAAATAACGTAAAATGCAATTTGAACACGAATTAGGCGAAATAGGGTATGCTTGAAATTTTAGCAAAAATGTGCAAACAAAATCCAATTTTTTTGTGTTTCCCCAGTAGAACTTATGATGTTGAACACATTAACAAGAAAAAAATCAAAATTTTTGCAAAAATTTATTTCAAAATGGCGAAATAACGTAAAATGCAATTTGAACACGAATTAGGCGAAATAGGGTATGCTTGAAATTTTAGCAAAAATGTGCAAACAAAATCAATTTTTTTGTGTTTCCCCAGTAGAACTTATGATGTTGAACACATTAACAAGAAAAAAAAAATCAAAATTTTTGCAAAAATTTATTTCAAAATGGCGAAATAACGTAAAATGCAATTTGAACACGAATTAGGCGAAATAGGGTATGCTTGAAATTTTCGCAAAAATGTGCAAACAAAATCCAATTTTTTTGTGTTTCCCCAGTAGAACTTATGATGTTGAACACATTAAAAAAAAAAAAAAATCAAAATTTTTGCAAAAATTTATTTCAAAATGGCGAAATAACGTAAAATGCAATTTGAACACGAATTAGGCGAAATAGGGTATGCTTGAAATTTTCGCAAAAATGTGCAAACAAAATCCAATTTTTTTGTGTTTCCCCAGTAGAACTTATGATGTTGAACACATTAACAAAAAAAAAAAATCAAAATTTTTGCAAAAATTTATTTCAAAATGGCGAAATAACGTAAAATGCAATTTGAACACGAATTAGGCGAAATAGGGTATGCTTGAATTTTTAGCAAAAATGTGCAAACAAAATCCAATTTTTTGTGTTTCCCCAGTAGAACTTATGATGTTGAACACATTAACAAAAAAAAAAATCAAAATTTTTGCAAAAATTTATTTCAAAATGGCGAAATAACGTAAAATGCAATTTGAACACGAATTAGGCGAAATAGGGTATGCTTGAAATTTTAGCAAAAATGTGCAAACAAAATCCAATTTTTTTTTTTGTGTTTCCCCAGTAGAACTTATGATGTTGAACACATTAACAAGAAAAAAAAAATCAAAATTTTTGCAAAAATTTATTTCAAAATGGCGAAATAACGTAAAATGCAATTTGAACACGAATTAGGCGAAATAGGGTATGCTTGAAATTTTTAGCAAAAATGTGCAAACAAAATCCAATTTTTTTTGTGTTTCCCCAGTAGAACTTATGATGTTGAACACATTAACAAAAAAAAAAAATCAAAATTTTTGCAAAAATTTATTTCAAAATGGCGAAATAACGTAAAATGCAATTTGAACACGAATTAGGCGAAATAGGGTATGCTTGAAATTTTTCGCAAAAATGTGCAAACAAAATCCAATTTTTTTGTGTTTCCCCAGTAGAACTTATGATGTTGAACACATTAACAAGAAAAAAAAATCAAAATTTTTGCAAAAATTTATTTCAAAATGGCGAAATAACGTAAAATGCAATTTGAACACGAATTAGGCGAAATAGGGTATGCTTGAAATTTTAGCAAAAATGTGCAAACAAAATCCAATTATTTGGTCTTTCCCCAGTAGAACTTATGATGTTGAACAAATTAAAAAAAAAAAAAATCAAAATTTTTGCAAAAATTTATTTCAAAATGGCGAAATAACGTAAAATGCAATTTGAACACGAATTAGGCGAAATAGGGTATGCTTGAAATTTTAGCAAAAATGTGCAAACAAAATCCAATTTTTTGTGTTTCCCCAGTAGAACTTATGATGTTGAACACATTAACAAGAAAAAAAATCAAAATTTTTGCAAAAATTTATTTCAAAATGGCGAAATAACGTAAAAAATGCAATTTGAACACGAATTAGGCGAAATAGGGTATGCTTGAAATTTTAGCAAAAATGTGCAAACAAAATCCAATTTTTTTGTGTTCCCCAGTAGAACTTATGATGTTGAACACATTAACAAAAAAAAAATCAAAATTTTTGCAAAAATTTATTTCAAAATGGCGAAATAACGTAAAATGCAATTTGAACACGAATTAGGCGAAATAGGGTATGCTTGAAATTTTAGCAAAAATGTGCAAACAAAATCCAATTTTTTGTGTTTCCCCAGTAGAACTTATGATGTTGAACACATTAACAAGAAAAAAATCAAAATTTTTGCAAAAATTTATTTCAAAATGGCGAAATAACGTAAAATGCAATTTGAACACGAATTAGGCGAAATAGGGTATGCTTGAATTTTTAGCAAAAATGTGCAAACAAAATCCAATTTTTTTGTGTTTCCCCAGTAGAACTTATGATGTTGAACACATTAACAAGAAAAAAAATCAAAAATTTTTGCAAAAATTTATTTCAAAATGGCGAAATAACGTAAAATGCAATTTGAACACGAATTAGGCGAAATAGGGTATGCTTGAAATTTTAGCAAAAATGTGCAAACAAAATCCAATTTTTTGTGTTTCCCCAGTAGAACTTATGATGTTGAACACATTAACAAGAAAAAAAAAATCAAAATTTTGCAAAAATTTATTTCAAAATGGCGAAATAACGTAAAATGCAATTTGAACACGAATTAGGCGAAATAGGGTATGCTTGAAATTTTAGCAAAAATGTGCAAACAAAATCCAATTTTTTGTGTTTCCCCAGTAGAACTTATGATGTTGAACACATTAACAAAATGCAAAAAAAAAAATCAAAATTTTTGCAAAAATTTATTTCAAAATGGCGAAATAACGTAAAATGCAATTTGAACACGAATTAGGCGAAATAGGGTATGCTTGAAATTTTAGCAAAAATGTGCAAACAAAATCCAATTTTTTTTGTTTCCCCAGTAGAACTTATGATGTGAAACACATTAACAACAAAAAAAAAAAAAATCAAAATTTTTGCAAAAATTTATTTCAAAATGGCGAAATAACGTAAAATGCAATTTGAACACGAATTAGGCGAAATAGGGTATGCTTGAATTTTTAGCAAAAATGTGCAAACAAAATCCAATTTTTTTGTGTTTCCCCAGTAGAACTTATGATGTTGAACACATTAACAAAAAAAAAAATCAAAAATTTTGCAAAAATTTATTTCAAAATGGCGAAATAACGTAAAATGCAATTTGAACACGAATTAGGCGAAATAGGGTATGCTTGAAATTTTCGCAAAAATGTGCAAACAAAATCCAATTTTTTTTTGTGTTTCCCCAGTAGAACTTATGATGTTGAACACATTAACAAGAAAAAAATCAAAATTTTTGCAAAAATTTATTTCAAAATGGCGAAATAACGTAAAATGCAATTTGAACACGAATTAGGCGAAATAGGGTATGCTTGAAATTTTAGCAAAAATGTGCAAACAAAATCCAATTTTTTGTGTTTCCCCAGTAGAACTTATGATGTTGAACACATTAACAAGAAAAAAAAAAATCAAAATTTTTGCAAAAATTTATTTCAAAATGGCGAAATAACGTAAAATGCAATTTGAACACGAATTAGGCGAAATAGGGTATGCTTGAATTTTTAGCAAAAATGTGCAAACAAAATCCAATTTTTTTGTGTTTCCCCAGTAGAACTTATGATGTTGAACACATTAACAAGAAAAAAATCAAAATTTTTTTAGCAAAATGTGCAAACA
>NW_027305910.1:0-19694 GCF_039555335.1 Amphiura filiformis | reverse complement strand
CTACACCCATCGCATTTTTTACGGGTTTTTGCATTTTGTGAAGAAATGAGAAAAAAAATTGGACATAGTGGTATGCAAAATGAAGGGCAAATCTTCTCGTTCTATTGGTGGCATCGGTATCAATGTAGCTTACATGCTTTTGAAGGTAGAAGCCAAAAGGTGGTACATCACTGATGTTTTAAATTCACTTCATTTTGGAAAGCTTGCTATCAACGGATTTCGTTAAAATTTTGGATATGTGTTGCTAACGCATTAGAGAAATAAATATGTAAATGGAATAAGTGGTTCCTGATGGCTTCATGAACTTGGTGATTTTCAGTGCTCCACATCTATCAAAAACGAACTGGTTAAAATGCTTCTATTTTCAATGTTGAGCTATATTTTGTATTTTTAACTAGCGACATTATTTCACTGAAACTTAATTAAGCCACAGGTAACAGGTTACCACAACCATACTACAGCAATGTTGAAAAAATTGCATTTCTCGTCACCTATACCCACCATATTTCGTAAGTGCGTTGCTTATATTTGCGATTTTGGTAACTATTTTACCTTTTGTTTTCTAACCCATTTCAACTAGGAACTCAAAATTGATACAGTGATAGCATATTTTAAGCGGAGTCATATCATTTGTAACTTACCTATGATTGTCGCTATCCAAGGCAAAAAAATCAAATATTGTGTATATTTCCATAGAGTTCTGCACGATATACGGTAGCCGAATTTTGACACACGACAATTTTGACAAGTGTTCACCCACAATCCATTGCGTTATACGAGTTGCCGAGTTTTGTATATATTTAGGTATTTTTAAGCTCAAATACGGAGCCATGGAGAAGGAAAAAACAAATTTTAGACAAGCCAAGACGGCCGGGCTGGGGGCACAGGAATTTGGGAAAATTTGGCAGATCGAAGGGGGGAATTTTGGCACACATTAAATGGGACACGACTGATTTTTAAATAACACGCACAAGGCTTTGGAATCACGTCACGGGTATGCCTACAGAATAGAAACGCAGTCAAAATCATGAACAAATTCCTGCATCGTTATCCGGCACGCGCAGGCCTATAACGTAGGCCCTACGCTCGAATTTAGACATTCCCATCTATACAATTTTAAAGGCCTAGCCTATCCAGTGATCCCAGCAAAGTGTGAAAAATTAAAATTGTTTATAAATGTCTAAAAGTGAAGGATAAGTCATTTAAATTGTCATTTAATATTTTTGAAATGTATTTGGCATAGGATCCTAACAGCAGTAGGCCAATTGACAAAGTTGAAGCCCGATATAATGTAGGTGGCCTATCATAGGCTTATCCCGGCTAGTAATCAGATTCGTGTAAAATGTCTGATGATTTTTTCCCGGGATGAGATTTTGTCTTTAATAGGCCTACTCAGCGTTTGGCTAAACCACTAATAGGCCTACTATATTACAACAAACAGGGACAACAAAGGCGATTATGAAGGCCGGGGAAGGGGTAAGATTAGGCCTATAAGAAATTCAGTTGGTAGGCCTACACCATTTGGAAATCCCCCAGTGAGCCCCTTATCATGCTTATTTCATCATCTAATATTTTAATTATAGGCCTATGACTGCCCGGGCTATTACCTTTAACTTTCATTTTTCCGTGTTACCTTTAAAATGTAGGCCTACGCCTATTATTTTGCGGAATTGTAGGCCTATACTCGTGCTTTTCACCGCTGATTAAGTTTATATTATCGCAACTCGCCATCTGGGGTGGTGAATTTCTTTCCCCATGCCAACAAATCTTTGTCCTCCCCACTTTGACATGCCAACCCCCCTCTATCGACATAGGCCTACCAAAACATTGTCCCCTAGGGTTAGATGGCAACCGGTATACTTTTAGGCAGGCCTGAGAAGGGCAAGCAAGTTTTGGCACGTAGGCCATATTATTGCAAAAGCCAAGTATTAATATACTCCTTTAAAATGCCTCTTCTGGCACAAAAGAAATACCGGTAGCAGAGTGATGCCACGTGCACATGTGCATTGACATTGGCCAATATCTATGGGGTGTAGGCCTAATAGGTCTACTATTATTTATTATTCACTTTTTCTACTCACTTTATTAGGGCCTACTATTTAAAATGTCTAAAATTGCGGAATTGTTAAAATGTCTTAATTTGCGGAAATGAGCAAATTTCTCATACGTTCAGTGCCGTACATAAGGGGGGGGGCAATGGGGGAAGCTACCCCAACCCCCTGTGGAAAGTCCGCCCCCCCCCCCTTGGATGCGGTCGCCCTGAAGAATTTTACTAGGGTCTTTTTTGTACTTTTGAGCCTATTTTGTTTCGTTAAAGATTTCCCCCTTGAATGAGGGTTTCCTCTTTCACTCCTTTGCCCCCCCCCTCCTTAAAAAGTCCTAGCTACGCCCATGATCCCCCATGACGCCACTTCACGGGGAGGGGGGGGGCACAACATACATTTCTGGTGGGTATGCTCCTGGGGTATGCTTCCCCAGAATTTAGTAGGGTCCGGGGACTGAGCTCCCGGGGGTGCTGACGGCGTACAGGGGTAGGCCTACATGCCGGAAAGGGATCATTTTTGAGCTGCCAATAAATATAAAAGGTGGTCTTTGAGCTGCGAATAGTCAAAATTGGGTCTTTCTTGGCTTTCTGGGTGAATAACGCCTGAAAAAACCAGACATGTGAAGAATGATCGAGCGATGTAGGTCTTAGAGCTGAAATTGTCAAGTTTCCGTGTTTACGTATGCCTGCGCCTGCGCCTATAGCTCTATTTTGGTCACGGGTCTTTTGGAGCTGCGGAATCCAAAAAATGGAGGGGGGGTCTTTCCGGGAGAGCTTACACGGATGGTCTTTGGTGTTAAGTTCCAACGCTTAAAATTCAATTTTAATAACACGACGGTCACAATCTTGATTTTATCAGGGATTTTACCAAGAGAAGGTGCTAGGCATGCATGCTCATGTTTGAATCTGGCAACTTTGAACTTATGCGGTAGTCTTGTAGCCGTCCGGCCCTGTTCAGTTTTATACACGCATTTGAATAGGAATTGTTTTGCGCACTTACCTAATGTTTATGGAGCACATTTTCTTCATTAGTTTGTCAAGTTGATGTCAAATGTTCTATTCTATATTATTTGGCAATAGTGTTTTTTTGCCTATAGTATGTCCAAACATGGTCCAATGTTGTAATTTGTTTTTTTTGATCGCAAAGGTCGGATATTTTTATTCCCGATTTAACTGTGCAACCGCCGGAGGGCTTCGCAAGGGTGCAGAATTCGGCGAAAGTTTGACGGTAATTTTGCCTTTTGACACTAAAACGCATTCGATCCTTAATTTTATTTCAACAAAATTTCTGATTAGGTAGCATATTAATGAGGCGGCTACAATTTTTTTTACCAAATCTTAAAGAATTATTATTCTCAAATGTCTGACCTGTGTATTTCCTATTGGTAATACAAATTGACGTGTCAGCCCTAAACATACATAGGCAGGTCGTATTTTGGACTGGTAGCAAGTCTAATACTGTCTACGTGAATATCGATGAATGTTAGAAACGGCAGAAACCGGTTGTGACGGAGACTACGTGGTAGCGTCCTTAACAACCAGTCAACTTTAAGACAAATAGGTGAAAAGGACACTTTCACGATGTTTTTCATATTTTTTTTATTTCACATGATCAGTGCATATATCGCCTTGCTTGAAATGATCAAATATTTTTTTTAGACCAATCAAACCAATATATGGGTGTAGTACGCCCTTAAACCAGATGACAAGTTATAATATGCTTAACCAGAATTGTATTACTTGCCTAGAGTGACCATCAATGTGTGTCATAAACCTGCTCTGTCCGCTCTCTCTTCAACCTGAAGAGCATTGAGCGTACCCATTAAAAGATCAATAATTTCGTGAGATAACAAAAATTGTATTTAAAAAGACAACGGGGTAAATTATTAGGAGGGTGGATATGGTCGAAGCAAATAGGCTAATAGTACGAGTGATGGATAGAACGGACTTATGTGCTCCTGATTCCTGATTGCAGCATATAATTAAGTAATTATTCTTGAAATTGTTTTTATTATTTTATGTGTTTAAATTTTCAAAACCAGATTATTATGAAATTACTGATAGCGAACATGATGTATGTTTGGAACGAAAAGGGTTCAGATTCGCGGTCGCGGGTAACATATTCGATAGCTTTTGAGCCCTTTTAACTCCTAGCATTTTGATTCCCGTTTGTCTATCGATTGCTAATATCGATAATACCTTATTCTACACTTAAGATGCGATTGGTGTTAAAACTTATGAAAGTCATTTTTGAGGTAAACATCATAAAGGTTAATAAACTTAATGGTCAAAATCGCTGAAGATTTTTTTTTCTATTCTTAAAGATGCAGGAAGAGTGGGTAATGGTGAGTCCAACGGACGAGGACATAGAACACATCAAGGATCAATAAATGATACAAGAGGATACCTTGAATATGAACAACAGGAAAGAAAAAGAGCAAGGTACACCAACTTCATGTGGGGAAACAAGTAAAATAGACTAGACAGTATGCAGGGGGATAGGATACAGAAAGAATCACATCTTATGCCAATTTTAGAATTTGTTTTCATCTTATTTCCATATATTTATTTGTAAATAAATCTCATGTTACTCATTGTAATTCATTCTTTGCAGGTACATCCCTTTTTAAAGGGATTTTTATTAACAATTCTTCCATATCTGCATTTGACACACTTCCATGAAGGTAACTGTGAACACAGGCCCTAGAAAAATATAGGGTCTACGATCTAGGGTCTGTGCTGTAAATGAGTCGAAGGTCATAATATTTATACAAGCACCACATAGTTCACTTCCTCATTTATTTTACACTACTGTTACAAACAAATATGTGGTGATTATTTAGGACTATGAGAAGCCATATAACATCTATGGGTCAGTTCATATACCTATATAATGGCAGTCGTTATTTTATTCTTCTATTAACCTTCAACTTTACCGTCTATAAGCTAATGGTATATCTTTTTTAGTACTGTATTCTGACACACAGACTGCAACTATACCGGTTTACTGCACTCTTATGGTCTTACAGTTTTGGACCTCTGTTGTTACCAATATGTCTGTGGGCCAACTTCGAGCGATTATAATGAATTTCATATCAATTTGTACTAATGGAAAAGACATAAGATCAGTTGCTTTGATGTGGTTTTCTAGGGTTTGTGTTTACAAGCACCGTACCATCTACTGAGTCCAAAATTACTGCGTCGGTGATTGCCTCTGACTGAGGCTGGTTTCTATTACTTCCAAAAATGCAAATAGTGCTTTATACCATGCAAATAAGCTAATATTCATCATGCTGCAAAAAAAGAAAGAAAAAAAAAAGACTGAAAGAAACATAAAAACTAACATGGCCCGTTTCAGAGCTGTTCACGTATGTTATCAGCAGTGATCAGGACATCATTGGGCGATACATATTGGGCCAAGGTAACTGTCTCTGATAAACATACCCACACATAAAGTAAATGTCCTTTTTCCCATGACATCTTGGGTGCAATAACAACTAGAGCAACTTCATTTTGATGCACAGTCAGTGTATGCAAAGGCCTAGTAATATTTTAAATATCATGACGTTCATATTTTGGTAACCATTAAAATATAAATAGCTCATTCAGAACTGTTAAACTATATAACAGGTAAGGTAAGTGTCTCATCTGTAAATCACTACAACATTTACTAATTAGGCACTGATTCTAATCTAGGCTGGGTATATGAAGTCAAGTTTGTGATTTATACGGGTGAATGTAACAACAACATCAATTTCAAAGTCCGTGACAAAGAAGAGACAATTGGCGTTTATATCAGGAGGGCCAGTTGAGCGTTTAAGTTATTTTGAAAGTCAACATTTGAATTTCATGTTATACAAAATTAACTGTCTATGAGTGTGATGGTCGAAATATAATCACAAGGTGAAAGATGGATTGGTCCATTCCACGAGCCGGAACGGACGTGGAATGGAACAATACATCTTTAACCGAGTGATTATATTTCGACCATTACACGAATTTAAGACAGTTAATATTTGTTTTATATCAATCATACATAAATTCTATTACTTAAAAATACTATTTAAGATATGGAATACATATTTTCATCAACATAACACCAGGTTTTGCCGTGACATACTTCACATATTGGTGTCCACTCTGTAACTAAATCGGCGAGTCTAAAAGTCAGCGCACGGCCTGGCGCAGGCGCAGTACGGCACAGCACTATGATGGTAAAAACTATCACACGTAGAGGCTGAAAATAAAAATGATAAATGGCAATCAAACAATAAACTGTCTAGAATTTATAAGTGATATAAAACATAATATCGTGTATCGTTTATACATACCCCGTGAACAAACGTGAATCACGCGATCCAATCATTTTTATTTATTTACCAAAACGCAAACGCGGAACAAGTTTACTAATATTCAACAATAGATCTCCTTGCTGTCAGCGTAAATATTAGTAACCTCCGAGTGCGCCGTGTTGTGCGTCGAACAAACTGTGCGCGCGCTGGCCGCCGTATTTAGATTGCCCGCTACCATATTTGCACAAATTGTGATTCGCACTTTCTATTTATTGGTCGTCCTGTTTAAGCATGTTCGATTTTTTGTGTAAAAATTGTTTATTTAACTTTTGAGAACACTTTCGAGTTATTTTGTAAAGTGAAGAGATGAAAGTGGCGGTTATGACGGGCATTGTGACAAATCTAATCATTTTGCTTTAGACAAACATAATTACCTAGCTGGGGGTTGAAAAACCCCCCCGAGCTAGGTCCTGTTTTTCTATCCGATTCTTCTTTCTTTACCTAGCCGGGACACCGGCTAGGTCTTGTGATGCTATCGGATCTTTCTTTCTTCTTTCTTCTGGCAACACGTGCGTGACTTGCCACGTTTCGACCTAGCTCTGTTATGCTTTGACAGTTTTTGACCATACTTGGTCACAAACACCACTGACCATGTCCTCACATGTGACATGACATTGAACTCCATTTGACCTTTGACCTGCTCACAATGGCAAAAATGTGATTTTTACTCTAAAATGCTTCTTCTTCCACAAATAACATGCGATGGTAACATGCTTAGGTCATGTGACTTGACTTTGGTCGGTGTCTATAATTTATTCACAGAATTTGGGTCAAAGGTCATTAAGGGGGTCATTTCCGGTCTGAGAGCTAACAATATTCAAAAAATCACTGTTTTTACAAATTACATAGCAGAGTGCTGTCATTAGCACACATGCATTACTACTAACCAGGGTCTTTGGGGTGTCTACAGTTTTGGGGTCAAAGGTCATTAAGGGGTCGCTTCCGGTCAAAACCCAAAAATCATAATATGTTCATTTTTTAAAATCTCAAAACGTAACCAGACCAGAGTGACATAAACTTCATATATGCATTAGTGTTACCCGATGTATGCACAGTATTTTTATTTTTTGGTCAAAGGTCATTTAGACGTCATTTCCGGTTTTAAGCTAAATAACTTCAAGAATTTTTATCTCCATAACTAAACATAGTAGATTTTTTAATTTAAACTGTAACAATGCATTTTCTCGGTGTAAATGAGGTTTTTTTTATATTGGGGTCAAAGGTCATTAAGGAGGTCAAAACGTCAAATTTGCACAAAAATGTTTAAAATTACGGAAAAGTAGCTGTATCTCAGCATATGGAAGACGGATAAAGCCCCTACATGCTACTGTGATGCACCATTAATGGTGTGAGATGTCCATAATAGCCGGTCAAAGGTCAAACTTTAAGTTAAGACTGGCATTTCCGGCCCTGGTTAGGTCCAGATCTGTAACCAGATCTAGTTCTTCTTTCTTTCTTCTGTCAACAAATTTTAAAATGCTTCTCCTCCAACATGTTACACCCTACAATTACGTAACTTGCACATATGTATCGGCTATATCCAGTGCCCATAGTGTCTAAACAGAATTGGGGTCAAAGGTCATTATAAGCATTTCCGGTATTTAACCAAATACCTTCAAAATGCTTCTTTGCCACATATTATATAGTACAATGATGTCATTTGCATATATATGCATCGGCTATACCATATGCCTATAACTTGCATACAGAATTGGGGTCAAAGGTCATTAAGGGGGTAAAATCTTACAATTGCATTATCTGGACATCTGTAAGGGGTATGGGGCTCAAACTCGGTAACAACAAATCTCATGACCAGGGGAACATTTTACAGGGTCAGGTCAAAGGTCATGCAGAGGTCAAATTTAGAAATGCATTTCCTGGACATCTGTAAGGGTTACGGGGCTCAAACTTGGTGGTAACAAACTTAATGATCTGGGGAACATGTTGGAACGCTTTGCAGGGGTCAGGTCAAGGTTATCTGGGGTCAAATCTTATAATTTCATTTTCTGGATATCTGTAAGGGGTATGGGGCTCAAACTCAGTGAAAACAAATCTCATGACCAGAGAAATATTTTGCAGGGGTTAGGTCAAAGGTCATGTAGAGGTCAAATCTTAGATATGTATTTTCTGGACATATGTAAGGGGTACGGGGCTCAAAACTCGGTGACAACAAACTTGTGACGAGGGGAACATTTTGCAGGGGTAAGGTCAAAGGTCATCTTGGGTCAAATCTTAAAATTGCATTTTCTGGACATCTGTAAGGAGTACGGGACTCAAACTCGGTGTCAACAAACGTCATGACCAGGAAAACATTTTTGGAACATTTTGCAGGGTCAGATACCTCCACAACACCAACACGCCCAGTTAGGTTTGTGGTCTATGACCACCATTTGCCACTAGTTATTCTTGATATTGTGTTTATCATTTTACGCCTCTCGGAATATTCCTCGATCACAAAGTCAAAAGTTTTTACAATGCCCTCCATATAACCGATGCGCACTTTTAGCCTCTAATCAATCACTATAAAAACATTTAGATAATATAGTTATACGTATAAACACATTTCAAAAGAAATATGATTATATGTGGCAGTAACATTCACCTCTATGATTTTTGCATATGTATTATAGATTGAATCCAGAAAGAGTGATGTTTTCAATTTCAGGTGTAAACAAAATAGGGAAAACAAAACAAAACACAATCCATCGATTTTGATAGCTCTTTTCAATGTGGCTTCCGTTCAGCGTAAAACAATCCCTATATACTCAGTTAAATGAAGATGACGGTGTTCATTCCTCGAAGAAAAGACTTGATCGTTTTAACACGACATTGTCATCGCCAATGTTTATATTTTGAGATTCTTTCATGTGTCAAAAGTAATGTCTCACCTTCTAGGCCCTTGACTTCATGTGCAATAAGAGCTCCATAAGAAACAGTGATAGAAATCCTGCATTTATTTCAAGCGAGTGACGCTGTAAGCAATTCGAATATGTCCGACGTGTACCTGTTTGTGAATAATATTAGTATTAAATTGTTTGTGCGTGTTGACTATAATGCATGTGCGTAGGTGGATGCAGGGATAGTATAGGGTGTTTGGAGTGGGGTGGGTGGTTGATTTTAAATCTTATTTTGATCTTGTAAGGAGTACTTAATATACTTGTTGCTTATATATTTTACACAGTCCTCGAAGTAAACTTAATAATCTAATGATATGCACTTAAAGTGTACGTGTATATGTCGCTGGAAGGAAAAGCCGACCAACATTTGAAAATTGTACTTTTTGTATTGAAGATACAAAATGGTTTTAATGAGTATCCAAAACACTTTAACACTCATTAGTGTAACCTGCATGAAATCAATAACATTTGTGTGACCTTACAAAAGAACAAGATTTATCTCCCTTGCAAGAATATTATATTCAATAGCTTTAAAATTACGTGAGGTTCTAAATATAAAGTAATGACCTATTGCGTGTCGGAAAAAAACAAAGGACAGCATGAAACTCAAGAAAAAGCTAAGTGTAACGGGCGACACCTAGTGCTACGCAAAAGGTAATATTTATTTATGTACGCAATAGGTTATTACGGTACACTTGAGAAAGGATTATGATCGAAAATTTGTATTATATATTTTTGCTATGCAATATAATTACGTGACACCACTAGGCTTGGACTATTTTTTTCCCAGTATATTGAGATACAGTAGTATTGAAGAATGGGTAGATTGTGCGCAATAAAGATATTTATGAAGTTAGAGAATGAGAAAGAGACTGAACAGATAGGACGAATTAAAATAGAAAACGGAACTAAGAACCGAATTTAAGAATGGAGTACGTAACGTGAGACAATACGCAAGGCATCAGATTTCAATTCCCTGATCTCTTCTCAGCTGAACAGTATATGTTGAAATCGTTAAACACTTTCTACACTTTTTACGTTGATTGATTTAGAAGTCCTTTGATCCAATAAGCACTGGAATTCAGTGTTTTTACTTGCTTAGTAACTTATTTACGTGAACTTCAACCTAGTACGAGATCGATTGAAATTCTCATGATTTATTGTCATTTCCCTCTAACGGTGCCTTCGACAGATATTAGCAAAATGTCAATGCTACAAGTTGTCTCTTCAGACAATACACTATACAGTAAGCCAAAAATTAAGGTACCATTTACGTTCACCCTCTGTATATCCTAAACAAAGGCAGATATGCCACTTTGGGAACCAACAGCCAATATCTGCATCTTTTAGCTCGAATGTAAGACCTCATTTGTTGAAATTGTTCAAGAAATAAAGACACGACGATCCAAAAATCCAAGGAAGGCGTAAATTTAAAAGTTGCAGTTTGCCCCATTGCATGTCCTATTGATTTGAACAAGAGAACTGCTTTCATTGATTATAGCACGAAAAACTACCGTCGTGCTTTCATTGATTAGAACACTAAAGTATCTTTATTAGGTTTTAGATCATCGTGTCTTTAATTATCAACCAATTTCAACAAATAAGGTCTTAAATCAGACCTTAAGAGGGCAGGCATTGGCTGTTTGACACAGTTTGTCCTTAGTTAGGATATACAGGGGTGAACACAACTGGTACCTTAATTCTTTGGCTTACTGTAGTTAAAAACATAAAAACTGAGTTTTCTTCCTACGGTTATATAAGCATTTCCGCTAGTATACATATTTATCACTATACCTTAATACTACGAAGGGGAAGACCCACTAAGGTTCTTCATCCGGCACTTTAAAACGGAAACGTTTACGCCCAAACTACTTAAGCTAATCGTAGATCCACCTTTTTGCGCTTATTTTAGGGACGACTATTTTAGGCTCGGGGGTAGGACGACCATCAGAAATGCCCATAGAGGGAGGGTCGGAGAGGCACACTACAGCCTGTCTCAAAAAAAATTGTGCAAGTAAAAGCGCCCTCTTTGGCAATTAGAAAATATTGTTATGACATGATGCTTTGTTTTGTTCAATTTGCTTGTTTTAATCTCGAGATATATTTGTTTACAACGGAAGGGTAAAATCGCAATTGTGCCACTTTTACTAGGGAAGAGGGCTGTACATGTAAATCAAGGATAGCATCAAGTTATCAAGAATTCCATCGTGAAATCAAAAGAATGCATTAATTAAAGAACAAAACAACATGTTTTTTACTGTTTTTTACTGTTTTATCATGATACAGGTATAATGATTCTCTTTTCCCACTTAAAACAGATTAAGTGATAAATAAATATTTCACATTCTGCTGTAAAATTAAATACATGTGCATGTCGATGATTTTATCATGGTAAATACTGTTCTCTTTGTCACTCAAAACATGTTAAAAGACAAACAAACATTGCACACTTATAGGATAATGAACGCTAATTACTTGTTGGGAGATAATTTTTTAGACAAAATAATGCACTCGCGTGGATGTTGATGCGTCTAATGCACGAGCCCCGAAGGGGGGGATACATTAGAGGCAGCAACATCAGCTATCATTGATTTACATGTACAACCCTCTTCCCTAGTAAAAATGTGATTTTCCCTTTTCATTGTTAACTAAACATATCTCGAGATTGAAACAAGCAAATTGAACAGAACAAACAGCATTTGAGAGCTAAGACTGCGCCCTTGACGTTGATGTAAGCATCATGTCACAACGGTACTTTTTACTTGCCAAAGAGGGCGCTTTTCACTTGCACAATTTGTTTTTGAGACAGGCTGTATATGTTTCTACAGTAAAATCCACGATCCACATGATAGTTAGGTTCAACAGATCATTACCTTTTATATTTAGGGAAAATCCGGTTAAAATGTTCGTCGATGTTTTAGCCGAAAAGCAATTTTGCCTATACTTTTGTACATAGCCAGAATTTCCCAATTTTGCCTGGGTATGCCTACATTAGGAGGTCATATAGACCTATAATTATAGATTTGGTTAGTACCAAATAATAACAGTATATGATGTTTATACGGGGACACTACTAAATGCTACCTTTAACCTCAACAGTATTAAATGAGATTGATACATTTAGCTAAATTTAACTAAGTTTACGGGATGACTAGTTAATGTAGTGATCTTTTCACTCACTTCTCACCACTGCGGCCCGGGTTCAATTCCCCGCGATGCCCACCTAGGTTTCATTATCATTGAGGTATAGGACTTTTTATTTTTTCGGAGAAGAGCAGGTAGGGCAACTACTTGATTATATTTCTACATGTTCATACTACATACTCTGAAAACTTTAGAAAATTCGCACGAGTCCGTTTTTTAAAATCACATTTTGTTCCTAAATGGGGTTATAGCGCCCTCAACGGGCACTCTCTCCATAGGGCTACATGTAAAGACCAGTTATAGACAAATGGCCCTAAAATAAAACGGACTCAAAGTGAATTTCCTCAAATTTTGCATATGATGTAGATTTAACATCTGGAATGTAATGCAAGTGATGTCGTTGCTGCTCTTCTAAATTCATTTTTAAAATGTCCGCCCCAGACCAAGGTGTGCCACATGTGAGTTTGGTGGCCGATCCATGCTTGTCCTTCACCGGGTACCCCAGTTTCCCCTCCTCTAAAATCGGACCTTTTACCATATCCCCGTCCTGTCATATTCGGTTGGCATCCCTTAGCATTGTCTGAGAACCATTGGGCTTTGCCGGCCTAATATTATAAATAAAAGCAAAAAATTAAACTATATTAGAGTAGGCTATGCGGTTTAAAACAGGCCAGCACATGCTTAAAGCTAATCTATTCCCAACATAATAGATAAAACATACATTATATCCATAATTTTTCCTAAGTGGGTTTCCGTGAATGTGGTAAAACTATCAAATTTGTGAAAACAATTGTAACTCTGTTTTATTTGTGATATTTAACGCAGATCCTGATAATGTACCTATAGTAAATGGATAAATAAAACAACATAATAGGCGTACTGCTTGGGGGAGAACACCTAACACTTCAACATGTGCTTCAAAGTAAGCTTATACCGCGAATCTCCGTAAAGATCAGCAATTATTACGGATACTTATATTATATTTTGATATGTCAGTATCTTTTTTTTTTTACCTGCGGCTACATGAAGATTCATTTAGCAAAATTTTAAACATAATGGTTGTTATACTTATGAAAATAATTGTTCATATTAGAGGCGATGATACTGAATAGTAACCACTAATACAAACTTATCGTGGTATTTGTAATTAGCAGGTGTGCGTTTCTGTTTTCTGCTATTGGTACTGTTCGTGTACTAAATGTATATATATTATATTTTTTATTAGGCAATATTGATCTTTGAATATCGAATCATAAAAGACTTTCTTGTAAGAAAATACGATAGAAACTATTTGGGTGACGAGAGTTTTTTGTGCTTGTGTGAGTATGTAATATTAGAAGTGCGAAAAATTCGCTCGAAGCCTTATTGAATTTATTTATCAATTTATATGGTATGCTCATTTATTACGCAAGACAAAGTGCGTTGCTATTTGCTTAAGGATATCCATGTGGAAGACGACGAAATCATTACATCGTACGACGTTTCGGCGCTGTTCATATACGGACCAATATTTAATGCTAGACTCTCACTACTAGCTCATACAAACACCAGGGGTCATTAAAACCCTTTTCATCAAGGGAATATGTTTACTTTCACGGCAGAAGCAAGCAAAAAAAGAACAAAACCATCTCAAACCTGTTGGTATCAGAACCGGGCATTTTTAGAAAGCCCTCAAACCCCGTAAGGAATCAGAACCAACAACTTCGGATTCCATTACTAGGAGGAACATTCGCCCAATGAACATTTATACAAGAAAATATCCGGCGTGAGTAGTCTTCACTTAACAGAGGAGGGGGACTATGCCACAACCGCTCAAGGGTGTACGACGCAGCCATCAAAAATGTCCCCATGACATCACTCCAACTGGCTCACAGGTCAACATTTCACCCCCAGCACATTAGGCCTGAAGATGCGTCTCGGATGAGATGCGATACTGTAGCCAGCAACACAATATGACCGGATGAACAGTTTAAATATTTATTTTACGTTTCTTAGAAGATTACTTTGCCTTCTATGTCTGTTAATATTTTTATGACATTGAGTTTGTGCTGCAAAGGATGATGGGAGTTGGAATGCAATGAGTTATGCGTCTTTTAGTTTGATAGATCCGTCTTGATTCTAACGAATAAAGAGTCCAGGAAAGGAATTAGTTTATTTGGTAATTATGCTTTTCGTTTCTACCAAAGATAAATGGGATGTAAACAAACATCGGACTGTATATACGATATTCCTTGCCTGAATTGTGACAAGTCTCACATCCGAAAAATATCTAGACTCTTGAGAACAAGACTAAAAGAACACACAACGGAATCTGAAGCTCGAAGAAAGCATTCACGAGAGAGAGGTCATCCTTTGAATGACAATATATTTTTACCTACTTACAGTGTTTGTAGGATCGCGTCTTTTTAGATTGCCTTTTCTTGTTTGCTTATACGACATAGCTTAAGTTATCGCCTCCCTGCTTTCGTGTCGACACGTTTTTGAATTTAAAGTGTTCTGTAACCTACTTACAGGTAAACTAAATGGCTCATTTGTAAATCACGACAATATTTACTCAGGCATCCGTTCTATTAGAGTGTCCGGTCCGACTGCCTGGTCAGGCAACACTATCTGACCAGATAGCATGTTTCCTGCCCAGGTAACATCGTATCCCACAATGCAATGCCCTAATTCAAATGGAATAAATATTTTTCTTGGTTTAGAGTAAACAATATGTATGATATATTATTATTATAAATGGACATACAATCAGTGGTATTTGTCCTCAATGTTAATTAAACTTTAAAGATTTGCTCATTAATTAAAAATTGTCAAAAACCGTTAGAAACATTGTTTTGTTATTTGAAATGTTTTCCTCCGGGTAAATATTTTTTTATCTAGTGAAAACTTTCGAATTAGACAATAACTCAAGTGTACAAAATTATAATTTCCCCTGATCAGTTACTACATCACCATGAATAGTTTAGGGTTAGTCTGCCGAACTCTGAAGAGTTTCAAAGTCTTATGTTGCCTGCGGCGCATGAAACATACTGCCTGCTCGGGAAGTGTTTCCTCCTGGCCAGGCAGTCGGACAGGACTGATCGGTTTGGAAAAACGGGTCACAATTAGCTGTCAGGTCACTCATAGACAGCAACAACAACAACATCGCGTAAATCCATGACAAAACTTGTTAAGGAAGACAAAATGTGCCTTATTATCCTGATTGCCATTTTAGTGTAAAGGTAAAAAAGTAAACATTTAAATTTTGATGCAACAAGACGATCAATATAAGGACAAAGTAACTATCAGGAAAAAGCTCTACATACTTCACTAATTTATTAATGTATCTACAAAATTAGAGGAATTATGATTATCATAATTATGTTGTCTACAGAATCAGTTTTAATGTCATAATCTGACGTCAAAGGATAGGAAACACTTGTGGCAAAAATGCACCTTGCTCGGAAAAGAGTTAAGGCCATACAGGGGGTCAAGTTTCAAAATACTTGTTATAAATCACACCAAAGTATTGCTCTGATCATAACAATCCAGAAAAAGGTTTGACCTATATGAGATACATGGTTCTTGAGTTATAAGCAAAAGGGTCAAAGGTCGCATTTTTGGGTCCAAACCTAAAAAACGCACCGATTTTAATTAATGTTCTCTAATTGTATGATTTGTGATACCAATTCAAATAAAGAATAGTTTGCACCATCTAGAATGCCTCGTTACATAAGTAACCGGGTGAAAGGTATTGACCATTGACCTTTTTGCTTATAACTTGGGGATTATCGCAGATAGGCCAATCTATACCTTTTTTGAACCATTAACACTAGAGGAATGCTGTTGTATGGATTGAACAACATTTGATCAAAATACCCATTGACCCGTATTGACTTTGACCTATTTGGCACTGTTACATATATAAAAAATACATCATAAATGGTGTTAATTATTTTTAATTTGATTTGCCTTTGCAAGACGGACCATTTGAAGCCACTTTAGTTACAGTCGGAGCATTTTGTAGGCTTGGACCTCTATGGAGCCCGAAAAGCAACCTTTGACCTATTTGCACCGTACATCGCTGGTAGACTTTTTCTGCATTATTTGACCAGATAAAATCTTCTGATCAATTTTGAAATTTGACCCCTATAGTGGCTATAACTCTTTTTGGAGCAGGGTGCATTTTTGCCACCAATTTTTTTTTTCTGGTAATCCAAGGTCCTGAGCAGAGTTATAACTTGGTTCCCATCCTTAATCACAAAACCTGCACGACTTATGAAAATCAGACACTTTGCAACTACAATACACCTGATGTGTTAAAATATTTATCTGATATATATATATATATACGAAATCCTGAAACGATGATGTTGGCAATTTAAAGCATATAAAGCGCAATCCACCGATAGCTCTAAACAATGTTGTGGGTTTCCGTTCAGGGTAAAACAATCCTTATTTGTCGCAGTTAGATGAGGATGACGGTGTGTTTATTCCTTGGAGGGAAAACCTGTTCGTTTCAACACGACACTGACAGCATCAATGTTTATGTTTTGCGCTTCTTTCACGTGTCAAACCAATGCCTCAGCTTTCAGGCGTCATTTCTTGCCCTCATGTGCAATGGGAGCTCGATAAGAAATATTGAAGGAAATCATGCATTCATGTCAAGTGAGTGTCGCTATATGCAATTCGAATGTGTATGCAATAATGTGTCTACCGTGTGCTTGTTTGTGAATATATTTGTTTGCGTGGGAATGACAATGTATGTGTGCGGGTGGAACGCAGAGATGGTATGGCGAGTTTGGGTATGGAGTGGTGTGGAGAGGTGTGGAGAGGTTTTTTTTATTGTGTGATCTTGTGAAAAGAGTGCAGTTGTGCGTGTTTGCGTTGTGTATACTTGCATGTTTCAAAATAATAACCATTTTAGTCCACCTGTTTCAGCCCCCAACTTTCCTTTAGAGCTTATTCCATTAAATTATTTTTTACTTTAGGAGTGTAACATGACAACATGTACTTGGCAGTGTCAGTAGTATGGGGTGTGGACTATATGGAATGTGTACAAGGTTGAGGGGTGGGGTGTGTTAGGGTGCGGTAAAATGTAAGAGAAAGAATGTGTATTTGGGTGTACGAGATCAAGGTTAACCTCTTGCAAGTGTTAAAGCAAGCAGCACTGGCTATGTATAGAAATGTAGTAAGGTGCTTTAAAGCGTGACATTAATAGATACACTCTAAATATTACAGGAGGGTAGCAGTGCATACCAATTAATCCCATCGGGAGTTAGCAAAATCTACTCAAATGAAAACGATTATTAGATCTGTCACATGCCATGCTCTTAGCTCCAACAAGTTCACATTGATATCTGCCAGGAAGTTTTCATAATAACACAATATGCTTTCTCCATTTACACCAACTAAATAACGGTTTCCCCTCGTGGCACTTTGGTTAGATGGAACGTGTCACCTCAGGCATATTAGGGTAATGACAATAGGAACGCGTAAGATTTTAAGTGCAGATTTTACCAACATTTGCACCAACAATGACGTCACAGTACTTTTCACTAGCAGCCTTTAGGCTTTTTATTAATCTAAAACCGCCATGTTAATATTTTCATGGACTTGGTGTTTTCAGTGAAAACACCTGAACATGTGTTTGAGAATTGGATATTAACTCGATTCAATGTGAGATGAACTCAAAGGACCTTCCTTCCGTGCTCCAAATACTGAGCCTTTTGTCGTAGTGAGACTAAATCTTGTAGACACAACCATAACATATCACTCTCTGCAGGAAATAGCACTGGTATAACACAGTCACATATATTATACTTGTCCTTGCAGTAAATAAATTTGTCCGTCACTTCACGCATTTTCTAATGAATGAAGAAAATTAAGAAAAACGTTCAGGTGCCAATAAAAGTGTCATCAAAATAACAGAACGAGCTCCAGGAATCAATACTCATTTGTAAGACTGAGCTGTATATACATTATTGATGCCAAAATGTATCGAACTATATTTATCTTCATAAGTTTAACATTTTATTTATGAATCTTTCAAAGGATGATTGAATTCGTGTTGATATATTAAAAGGTATAACACATCATTTTTAGAATGGACACTTAGAGCGTCGGCATCTAATCTTATATATGTCATTACTTGAAACCTTGCCGGGTACATTATTGATTTTCTTAAACAGTTCAGGAAATGACACGAATACTATTACTATATATTTTATCAAAAAATTATGATTCGATTTTATATTGTTATCAAATCATACGAGGTGTTTTCCTGTTTGCACGAACACACACTTTGATTTTAAAAATCACTTAAAGTCGACCTCTATATTAACAAAAACGATTATCATTTTTCTTCTTCTTCTACTTGGATTTTGCAGCAGAGATTTGTTCTGTAAGTATGAACACATTATGATTAAGATATATATTAATTTACAAAATTAGAAAGATATTATATACAGAAAACTTTTATTTATTTATTTATTTATTTATTATGCTTCATCACTGGCTCATATACAATTACAAAGATAAATATATTATATAAATATTGCACATACTAATAATCAAGACAAAGTAAAGAATAAAATGCCAGCGAAAAGAATGGGACAAACAGGTGCAAAATCACCTCTAGGACCATCCCACCTTTCGATTTTTGAAAACAAATTAAAAAAAAAAAAAAAAAAACCCATCACAGCCCCATCCCCAAATTAAATAAGCCTGCAATTGGAGCATCTGCAGTAAGAGCTCCAAGAGCATAAGTTTTCAAAGAACAAAAATTTTGAGAGTAAATGAGAATTCAAAAATTCAACCACCCCAGATTTGAAGGGAAAGAGAAAAGGAACCGGCTGTCCTTGTAGACAAAGCAGTTGATTCCAAAAGCTGCACAATGCGATTAAAATAAAAAGTCATGTGCGCTTCGGTTTTGCAACGTTGAATTTTGAGTTTAAATGGATCGGAAGATAATCTAGTGGTGGGATGGTCCTTCCCATTCCCTTGGCTGAATTTAACATAATTATTGACATTAATATCATAGTGACCCGCCCTACATCTGTAAAAAAAAAAAAAAAAACAAAGAGATCACTTTTGTCTCTCCTGAGAGAGTAAGGGGAGTAAGTCCAAATTGGTAAGCCTCTCCTTATAATCCTGATCAGGATAATGTAAAATGAATTTGGTAGCTCGTCTTTGGACTCCTTCCAACATTTGGATGTTATGTTTGGACAAAATTGCTCCAAAGACAGCTACCATACTCAGAGATCACTCCTGATCAGG
>NW_027305909.1:0-19706 GCF_039555335.1 Amphiura filiformis | reverse complement strand
TTCTCAAGATCAGTCCTTTGCACCCCTCTAGCTCAGGAACTAAAGTAGCCCCTGGGCCCATACTTGGTACAATGATGGCCCATGACCCTAGATACATCCTAGGGTACCCCCCCGACCCCAAAGGTCAAAGGTCATGGGCTACAGGGGGCAATATGTGTAAAATTTCAAACAGCTCTAGCTCAACTACTATAGCGCCCTCAGGGTTCATACTTGGTACAATGATGGCCTATGACCCTAGAAGTATGCTATGCTAGCCGCAACCCCAGAGGTCAAAGTTCATATGCTTTAAAAAGCAAAATAGGTACGACCGGTTAACACAGTGTATCGCAATAGGTAGCATTTTGGTAGCTACCTGTATTTGCAATGATAACGGCCTGAATCGTACGTCAAGGAAATTGATCACAAAAATTCCCTTAAAAGGGAATGTGTAGGCTTTTTGATATTTGTGCCTTTGACCACCTCAAAAGGTTGTCATTGTGGGACATGGCGTATGGTTGGTTAATGGGTGTTAGGAGGGTTAAGGGTTGTCACGGTTTGTAAGGGGGTGACCAAGGGGTGGTCACCAGTTTTTATAGATTTGGCGCCCAATTGGGCGCTTTTTTTTATTTTAAGTGCTATGAGGATGATACTTATATCAATTAAAGCTTATAAAAAGGGCTTCCACATAATGGTTACCAACTTTTGGATTTGGCGCCCAATTGGGCGCTTTTTTATTTAAGGTGCTATGAGGATGATACTTATATCAATTACAGTTTATAACAAGGGCTTTCACATGATGGTCACTAACTTTTGCATTTGGCGCCCAATTGGGCGGTTTTTATTTTAGGTGCTATGATAATGATACTTATATCATTTAAAGCTTATACCAAGGGGTATAAGTTTTCGTTTTGTGAATAGGGGAAGGGGGGGGGGGCTGGGTGTGGTCACGGGCATAGATATTCGTGTTTGGTCAAACACAACTGTGGTTTCTAGTTTTCTCCTTCTTCGCCTTCTTCTCCTTCTCCTTAAGACCAGTCCTTTGCACCCCTCTAGCTTAAGAACTAAAGTAGCCTCGGGGCCCATACTTGGTATAATGGCCCATGACCCCTAAAAATTTACTGGGGTAGCCTCGACCCCAGAGGTCAAAGGTCATGGGCTACAGGGGGCAATATATGTAAAATTTCAAACAGCTCTAGCTCAAGAACTATAGCACCCTCAGGATTCATACTTAGTATAATGATGACCCATGACCCCTAAATGTAACCTATGGTAGCCACGACCCCAGAGGTCAAAGGTCATAGGCTACAGGGAGCAATATGTGTAAACTTTTAAAACAGCTTTAGCTCAAGAACTATAGCGCCCTCAGGGTTCATACTTAGTACAACGATGGCCCATGACCCTTAGATATTTTTGCAGTAACATAGACCCCAGAGGTCAAAGGTCATGGGCTACAGGGGGCAATATGTGTAAAATTTCAAACAGCTCCAGCTCAGGAACTACAGCGCCCTCAGGGTTCATACTTGGTACAATGATGACCCATGACCCTAGATGTATTCTTTGTTAGCCGCATCCCCAGAGGTCAAAGTCTAAAGGCTTTAAAAAGCAAACTAGGTACGACATATTAACACAGTGTAGCGCAATAGGGAGTATTTTGTTAGCTACCTTTGTATCATGTTTGCAATGATAAAGGTCAAAGGAAAACTGATCACTTGACAAAAACTCTCTTAAAAGGGAATGTGTAGACGTTTTGATTTTGGTTCCTTGGACCACCTCAAAAGGTTGTCATGATGGGACAAGGGGTGTGGTTGGTTAAGGGGTGGGATATTAGAGAGAGTGTGGTCCAGTTTGGTGGTGTTTTAGAGAGAGTGAGGGTCTGATGGGGTATAAGAGTGAGTGAAGGCTTGGTAGGGTATTAGAGAGAGAGAGTGTGTGCCAGTCTGGTGGAGTTTTAGAGCGAGTGAGTGTCTGGTGGAGTATAAGTGAGAGTGAGGGTCTGGTGGGGTATTAGAGAGTGTGGTTCAGTCTCTTGGTGTTTTAGAGAGAGTGTGTGCATAGTGGAGTATAAGAGAGAGAGTGAAGGCTTGGTGGGGTATTAGAGAGAGTATGGGTCAGTCTGGTGATGTTTTAGAGCGAGTGAGTGTCTGATGGAGTATAAGAGAGAGTGAGGGTCTGCTGGGGTATTAGAGAGAATGAGGGTCTGGTGGGGTATTAGAGAGAGTGTGGTCCAGTCTTGTGGTGTTTCAGAGAGAGTGATGGTCTGGTGGAGTATAAGAGAGAGTGAGGGTCTGATGGGGTATAAGAGAGAGAGAGTGTGGTGCAGTCTGGTGGTGTTTAGAGAGAGTGATGGTCTGATGGGGGTATACAAGAGAGTGAAGGCTTGGTAGGGTATTAGAGAGAGTGTGGGCCAGTCCAGTGTTATGAGCATTACAAGCTTAAGACAAGTGCTTTCACATGGTGCTCACCAAGTTTTCGTTTGTGAATAGGGGAAGGGGGTTAGGTGTGGTCACGGGCATAGATATTCGTGTTTGGTAAAACACATTACTGTGGCATCTAGTTATCTATGCCCGTGCAACGGGGCATAGATATTGTATTTGTTGTGTTTAGTCTTCTCCTTCTCCTTCGCCTTCTCCTTCTCCTTCTTCTCACGCTTCCTTTGCACTCCTCTAACTCAAGAACCGAAGTAGCCTTGGGGCCCATACTTGGTATACTGATGGCCCATGACCCCTAAAAATTTCCTGGGGTAGCCTCGACCCCAGAGGTCAAAGGTCATGGGCTACAGGGGGCAACATGTGTAAAATTTCAAACAGCTCTAGCTCAAGAACTATAGTGCCCTTAGGGTTCATACTTGGTATAATGATGACCCAGGACCCCTAAATGTAACCTATGGTAGCCACGACCCCAGAGGTCAAAGGTCATAGGCTACAGGGAGCAATATGTGTAAACTTTTAAAACAGCATTAGCTCAAGAACTATAGCGCCCTCAGGGTTCATACTTAGTACAATGATGGCCCATGACCCCTAAAAGTAACCTATGGTAGCCTCAACCCCAGAGGTCAAAGGTCACAGGCTACAGGGGGCAATATGTGTAAATTTTAAAACCACTTTAGCTTAAGAACTATAGCGCCCTCAGGGTTCATGCTTGGTATAATGATGGCCCATGGCCCTTAGATATTTCCTGCAGTAACATCGACCCCAGAGGTGAAAGGTCATGGGCTACAGTGAGCAATATGTGTAAAATTTCAAACAGCTCTAGCTCAAAAACTACAGCGCCCTCAGGGTTCATAATTGGTACAATGATGACCCATGACCCTTGATGTATTCTATATTAGCAGCATCCCCAGAGGTCAAAGTCTAAAGGCTTTTTAAAGCCTTTTTAAAAAAAGCAAAATAGGTACGACCTAGTGTAGCGCAATAGGTAGTATTTTGTTAGCTCCCTGTGTTTGCAATGATAAATGTCTGAATCGTACGTCAAGGAAACTAATCACTTGACAAAAACTCCCTTAAAAGGGAATGTGTAGGCATTTTGATTTTTGATTTTGGACCACCACAAAAGGTTGTCATGATGGGACAAGGGGTGTGGTTGGTTAAGGGTGGGATATTAGAGAGAGTGTGGTCCAGTCTGGTGGTGTTTTAGAGAGAGAGAGGTCTGATTGGGTATAAGAGAGAGTGAAGGCTTGGTAGGTATTAGAGAGAGTGTGTGCCAGTCTGGTGGTGTTTTAGAGCGAGTGAGTATGTGGTGGAGTATAAGAGAGAGTGAGGGTCTGGTGGGGTATTAGACAGTGTGGTCCAGTCTGGTGGTGTTTTAGAGAGAGTGTGTGTATAGTGGAGTATAAGAGAGAGTGAAGGCTTGGTGGGGTATTAGAGAGAGTATGGGTCAGTCTGGTGATGTTTTAGAGCGAGTGAGTGTCTGATGGAGTATAAGAGAGAGTGATGGTCTGGTGGAGTATAAGAGAGAGTGAGGGTCTGATGGGGTATAAGAGAGAGTGTGGTCCAGTCTGGTGGTGTGTTAGAGAGAGTGATGGTCTGATGGGGGTATAAAAGAGAGTGAAGGCTGGGTAGGGTATTAGAGAGAGTGTGGGCCAGTCCAGTGTTATGAGCATTACATGTATATCAAATGAAAGCTTTAAACAAGTGCTTTCACATGGTGCTCACCAAGTTTTCGTTTGTGAATAGGGGAAGGGGGTTAGGTGTGGTCACGGGCATAGATATTCGTGTTTGGTTAAACACATTACTGTGGCATCTAGTCCTCCTTCTTCTTCTTCTCACGCTTCCTTTGCCTTCCTCTAGCTCAAGAACCAAAGTAGCCTCGGGGCCCATACTTGGTACCCCTAAAAATTTCCTAGGGTACCCCGGACCCCAGAGGTCAAAGGTCATGGGCTACAGGGGGCAATAAGTGTAAAATTTGAAGCATCTCTAGCCCAAGAACTATAGCGCCCTCAGGGTTCATACTTAGTATAATGATGGCACATGACCCTTAGATATTTTCTGCAGTAACATCGACCCCAGAGGTCAAAGGTCATGGGCTACAGTGAGCAATATGTGTGGCTACATGTGTAAAATTTCAAACAGCTCAAGCTCAAGAACTACAGCGCTCTCATGGTTCATACTTGGTACAATGATGACCCATGACCCTTGATGTATTCTATATTAGCCGCATTCCCAGGGGTCAAAGTCGAAAGGCTTTAAAAAGCAAAATAGGTACGACCTATTAACACAGTGCAGTGCAATAGGTAGTATTTTGTTAGCTCCCTGTGTTTGCAATGCTAAAGGTCTGAATCGTACGTCAAGGAAACTGATCACTTGACAAAAACTCCCTTAAAAGGGAATGTGTAGGCATTTTGATGTTGGTTCCTTGGACCGCCTCAAAAGGTTGTCATGATAGGAGAGTGAGGGTCTAATGGGGTATAAGAGAGAGTGAAGGCTTGGTAGGGTATTAGAGAGAGTGTGTGCCAGTCTGGTGGTGTTTTAGAGCGAGTGAGTGTCTGGTGAAGTATAAGAGAGAGTGAGGGTCTGGTGGGGGTATTAGAGAGAGTGTGGTCCAGTCTGGTGGTGTTTGAGAGAGAGTGAGGGTATAATGGGGTATAAGAGAGAGTGAAGGCTTGGTAGGGTATTAGAGAGAGTGTGTGCCAGTCTGGTGGTGTTTTAGAGCGAGTGGGTGTCTGGTGAAGTATAAGAGAGAGTGAGGGTCTGGTGGGGGTATTAGAGAGTGTGGTCCAGTCTGGTGGTGTTTGAGAGAGAGTGAGGGTCTGATGGAGTATAAGAGAAAGTGAAGGCTTGGTAGGGTATTAGAGCGAGTGTGTGCCAGTCTGGTGGTGTTTTAGAGCGAGTGGGTGTCTGGTGGAGTATAAGAGAGAGTGAGGGTATGGTGGGGTATTAGAGAGAGTGTGGTCCAGTCTGGTGGTGTTTTAGAGAGATTAATGGTCTGATGGGATATAAGAGAGATTGAAGGCTTGGTATGGTATTAGAGAGAGTGTGGGTCAGTCTGGTGGTGTTTTAGTGCCGGTGGGTGTCTGGGGGAGTAGAGGAGAGAGTGAGGGTGTGGTGGGGTTTTAGAGAGTATGGGTCAGCCTGGTGGTGTTTTAGAGCAAGTGAGTGTCTGATGGAGTATTAGAGAGTGAGGGTCTGGTTGGGTATTAGAGAGAGTGAGGGTCTGGTGGGGTATTAGAGAGAGTGTGGTCCAGTCTTGTGGTGTTTTAGAGAGAGTGATGGTCTGGTGGAGTATAAGAGAGAGTGCGGGTCTGGTGGGGTATTAGAGAGAGTGTGGTCCAGTCTGGTGGTGTTTTAGAGAGAGTGATGGTCTGATGGGGGTATAAAAGAGAGTGAAGGCTTGATAGGGAATTAGAGAGAGTGTGGGCCAGTCCAGTGTTAAAACTTAAAACAAGTGCTTTCACATGGTGCTCACCAAATTTTCGTTTGTGAATAGGGGAAGGGGGTTAGGTGTGGTCACGGGCATAGATATTCGTGTTTGGTAAAACACATTACTGTGGCATCTAGTCTTTATTTGTTCTTGTGCAGGATGCATAACTCCATTACCTACTTTATCTATTAATGCTAGGGTAATGATTAAGCATCAATTGTTGATCTCCTGTACCTATGTACATATCGGTTCTGCGTATATAGATTTAACCACCGTTTATCTGGTAGTCTAATCCGGGGGTACTCAGTACAAATGACCATACGGGGACGTGCCGCAAACATGGGTAGCATTTTCGGCCTTCTGGTATATCAATGACCCCTTTTTCAAAGCCTATTTTAGTATATGAATGGGTCCTTTTTCAAAATTTTCTCAATTTTTCGAAAAACATCCCATTTTTTTCCAAAATTTTGGGAAAATTTGCAAAAACTAAGACAATTTTGGTTAAATTCGGCCGAAAATTTTGAATTTTGGTATATCAATGGGTCCAAATTTCTTGAAAAATTGGCATATTTATGGGTCCACTTCCAAAATCTCAGCGGCACGTCCCTACCAAAACCAAAATTGAGTACCCCCCCTGGGAGTCTAATAATGGATAAAAAGGCATCCAACTATAAAAAAAAGTTTGTGGGCAGGGTCTTAGCTATAGGTTAAATACCACTAATTATGTATTACACGGGTTTCAATGGGAAAATGCCTAATTTCGGGTGGAATTTTCTCATATTCAGAACTCTCACAGTTCAATGCCACCAATATCAGGTGAAACTATATGATTTAGATGCCAAATGATCAAAAATTCAACATAGGTTGACCTGAGACTTTTCTTGTTTTAACGCACTGAACCGTAAACACCTTAAAATGACAGTGCGCCCTCGAAGCTGAAAGTTACAATATGATAAGGCGACTATTTACTAAAAACCGAAGCTGTGCGTATGAATTTTGGTACTATTACATCAAAAATGTCATATAATGAGAGAAAATGTACCATTTTGAAGCATCAAACTCTAAAAAGTACTTTTTGGCTATATAACTTGATCAATTTCAGCGATTTTAATGCAGTCTTTTCGAATGCCATGAAAACAAATAGTTCCTCATCGTATTTCAATGTATCGCCCAGGCCTATTAGTGGTCTTTAACCTATAGGATTTGGCAAGTGCCCATCATTTTCACCATAACTGCCAGTCCAAAATGTGATGCGATCAAGCAAATGAGTCAAATGTTGGGAATATTGATCTTGAGATATAATCAATAACAGTATTCAACTTCCTTTGTATTTTATTGTTCTGAGCAACACTAAATTGGCCATAATCTCTGGAATCATAATTCTAATTATGATGGGGTTTTCAGCAAAATAAAGCTTAACAAATGGCTCATATAAATGATATTGAAAACTGAATTTTGATTTACATCAAACTCATTTTGCTTGATCGCACCACAAATGTCGATATATAATTTGGTTCACTTCAAGTTCGGTAGTGACATCAATGCTTTTTCGCGATTGCACCACAAGTGTGCCGACAAATCGCTCTTGTGCGTGTGAGTGTACACTTTGCGCGATTCACTGCTTAGGCCAACCTTCATCAATACAATAATATTTGTATTAGGCAATAGAAACAAATTAGTTCGATCTTTCGATTGACCATTGATTCTTGATCGATCCTTAATATTTATGAAATCAATTAATTTAGTATTGTTAATTGTGTTATGAATCTCAGTATGTATCGACATTGACCAATATAAATTTAGCATTAATTCTCGCTATTCGCAATAAGGGCGCCGTAATCGTGATGTATCATGGGAAAATCGTGATGTATCATGGGAAAAGGTCGACATCAAGTCCGCGCAATACGAATATTACCATGCTATTACATAGGAACACGTGACAATATTTTTAGTTTGTCAATATAACGGTATTACACGCAAATCGATAGAAAAAATTAATTGTGCACATTTCAAATCACATTATTAAGTATTATTGAGTATCGATTCGCGTGTAACACCTTTATTTTGACAAACTAAAAAATATTGTCACAAGTTCCTATGTAATAGCATGGTAATAGTCGTATTGCGCGGACTTGGATGTCGACCTTTTCCCATGATACATCACGATTACATCGCCAACCGCTGGCGGCGCCCTTATTGCGAATAGCGAGAATTAAAATTTAATTTTCATTAATCAGTTGTTAGTTCATTAATAAAAATCATTGAACCAGCATCAATGGTCGATCCAAAGATTGAACATATTTGGTTCTGGTGCCTTACCTTTGCTGTTCTGTATATGAGATCATTATGAAAATAAAGATTGATTGATTGATATTGATTGACTGATTGAAAAACTTGACATTTTTTTTTTTTTTTATTATTCATACCAAATTTCATGAACATCAACATCTTTGTCGATTTGACCCAAAATTACCTTGACATGTTTTGTCTTGCTTCGGTGGTTGTTCATTTACCAAATTTCATGAACATGCAACAATCAATGAAAATTTAACCCTGGATGACCCTGAATGACCCTAAAATGAACTTGATGTTTTTTGTCTTGCTTCGACGGTCGTTCCCACCAAATTTCATGACCCAGATGAACCCGAATGAACCAAATTTCATGAGTCTACAAAAAACTATGGTGATTTGACCTTGGATGACCTTGGATGACCCCAAAATGACCTTGACATTTTGTCTCCCTTCAGTGGTTGTTCATACCAAATTGATGCAACAATCTATAGTGATTTGACCCCATGACCCTGAATGACCCCAAAATTACCTTTACCCAGCAAACACAAAAACGTTTTAAATAAGTTATATTTTGGCTTTTGGTTTAGGTAAAAACGTTTTAATAACATTAAAATGTCGGGTTATATAAAGGTCGTGATAACGTTTTAAAACGTTTTGTATGAAAACACACTACAACAATATTTTTAAATGTTTTCAAAAAAATGTTATTGTAAACTATTTTTGCAAACATTTTTGCCTAATATTGTGTCAATACTTAAATAACATTATGTTAAAATATTTGAACCCAGCAAACACAGAAATGTTCTTAAAATGTTTTTTTCAAAACATTTTAATAACATTAAATGTCGGGTTATATAAAGGTCATGAAAACATTTTTAAAACGTTATTGAAAATATTTTGGGCAAACATTTTTCCCAAAATATTTGTTCAAACAAAATAACATTCTGTTTAGAATGTTTTGTATCAAGTTTTCAAGAATGTTTTTGGAATGTTATTAAAACGTTCTTATACCCTTTATATAACCCGACATTTAAACGTTTTCTGTAAAACATTTTTGTTTGCTGAGCAGTAGATTATCAAAAACAGTTTTTTAGGGTTATGAAAACGTTTTATACTCTTAATATACCCTTTATATAACCCGACATTTAAACGTTTTCTGACAAGCTTTTATAACCTTTTGCGAATGATGTCGAAAACGTTTTGTGTTTGCTGGGTAAAGCATGCATGGATTGATATGTTAAAGTCAGTAATAGACCTAAGTCCGTCTTAAATACTGACTTTGGTGACAAAATGTCACGGGCCCTATATATCGACGGGCCGGCAGTAATTTTCACAGGCTTTTGGGCCAAGGAACCACATTTAAGCACTGCCTATAATAATCACAGGCCTATATATAGGCTTACTATATACTATCCTGGGCCTACTCAATAACGTACAATTTTAACCTTTTCCATATTTTCTCTATTGTTTTTCTTTCTTGTCAATCACTAAAACTGGTAGGAATTTGATATTGCGTCCTCTACCCTTCAGAAAGTGCCCCTCCCTCAATACTACTTATATGCATAGGCCTACTAAATTATGTGCAATTTAACTTTTTCGCTTCTCTTCTCTTGAAACGTATTGTCGACGGACTAAAAAAACATCACCTAACACGAAACGCATTTGGCGGATAATAGCAGGACATATGAAGAACATAAAACGAACATTGACGAACACTAACGTATTTGCTAAAATACCATCCGTTGCTTATACGGAAGACCTATCCGTTGTAGTGTGACACTAACACGGTCTGGGTCAACGTACATCACCGAATGCAAAAATATGCTATCCGGTGGTGAAGGCCTCACAGGAACGTATTTGCAACGAACACGGGCCGAGTGCAACGAACAAAGAACGAACATGAACGAAAGGAGAGCGAACAAACTCCGACAATATGCAGCACCATACGAACACCCATCGGATAAATACTGAACATGTGTATTCGGTACACTCCGTTTCAAGTTGTGTGCATGCACAAAACTTGCCGACGAACTTAACGAACATCACCTAACACGAAACGCATTTGGCGGATGATAGCAGGACATAAAAAGAACATAAAACGATCATTGACGAACAACAACGGATTTACTAAAATACCATCCGTTTCTTGTACGGAAGACCTATTCGGTGTAGTGTGACAGGCGCATTAGGGATGTGTGTGATGGGAGGGTTGAGTTGGGGTAGAGGGGGCGAGGTGGGTACCCAGCAAACACAAAACGTTTTCGACATCATTCGCAAAAGGTTATAAAAGCTTGTCAGAAAACGTTTAAAAATCGGGTTATATAAAGGGAAGATTAAGAGTATAAAACGTTTTCATAACCCAAAAAAACTGTTTTTGATAATCTACTGCTCAGCAAACAAAAATGTTTTACAGAAAACGTTTAAATGTCGGGTTATATAAAGGGTATAAGAACGTTTTAATAACATTCCAAAAACATTCTTGAAAACTTGATACAAAACATTCTAAACAGAATGTTATTTTGGGTTTGAACAAATATTTTGGGAAAAATGTTTGCCCAAAATATTTTCAATAACGTTTTAAAAATGTTTTCATGACCTTTATATAACCCGACATTTAAATGTTATTAAAATGTTTTGAAAAAAACATTTTAAGAACATTTCTGTGTTTGCTGGGTTCAAATATTTTAACATAATGTTATTTAAGTATTGACACAATATTAGGCAAAATGTTTGCAAAAATAGTTTACAATAACATTTTTTGAAAACATTTAAAAATATTGTTGTAGTGTGTTTTCATACAAAACGTTTTAAAACGTTATCACGACCTTTATATAACCCGACATTTTAATGTTATTAAAACGTTTTTACCTAAACCAAAAGCCAAAATATAACTTATTTAAAACGTTTTTGTGTTTGCTGGGTAAAGGTAATTTTGGGGTCATTCAGGGTCATGGGGTCAAATCACTATAGATTGTTGCATCAATTTGGTATGAACAACCACTGAAGGGAGACAAAATGTCAAGGTCATTTTGGGGTCATCCAAGGTCATCCAAGGTCAAATCACCATAGTTTTTTGTAGACTCATGAAATTTGGTTCATTCGGGTTCATCTGGGTCATGAAATTTGGTGGGAACGACCGTCGAAGCAAGACAAAAAACATCAAGTTCATTTTAGGGTCATTCAGGGTCATCCAGGGTTAAATTTTCATTGATTGTTGCATGTTCATGAAATTTGGTAAATGAACAACCACCGAAGCAAGACAAAACATGTCAAGGTAATTTTGGGTCAAATCGACAAAGATGTTGATGTTCATGAAATTTGGTATGAATGATAGAAGCAAAAAAAAAATGTCAAGTTTTTCAATCAGTCAATCAATATCAATCAATCAATCTTTATTTTTCATAATGATCTCATATACAGAACAGCAAAGGTAAGGCACCAGAACCAAATATGTTCAATCTTTGGATCGACCATTGATGCTGGTTCAATGATTTTTATTAATGAACTAACAACTGATTAATGAAAATTAAATTTTAATTCTCGCTATTCGCAATAAGGGCGCCGCCAGCGGTTAGCGATAATCGTGATGTATCATGGGAAAAGGTCGACATCAAGTCCGCGCAATACGACTATTACCATGCTATTACATAGGAACACGTGACAATATTTTTTAGTTTGTCAAAATAAAGGTGTTACACGCGAATCGATACTCAATAATACTTAATAATGTGATTTGAAATGTGCACAATTAATTTTTCTCTATCGATTTGCGTGTAATACCGTTATATTGACAAACTAAAAATATTGTCACGTGTTCCTATGTAATACATGGTAATATTCGTATTGCGCGGACTTGATGTCGACCTTTTCCCATGATACATCACGATTTTCCCATGATACATCACGATTACGGCGCCCTTATTGCGAATAGCGAGAATTAATGCTAAATTTATATTGGTCAATGTCGATACATACTGAGATTCATAACACAATTAACAATACTAAATTAATTGATTTCATAAATATTAAGGATCGATCAAGAATCAATGGTCAATCGAAAGATCGAACTAATTTGTTTCTATTGCCTAATACAAATATTATTGTATTGATGAAGGTTGGCCTAAGCAGTGAATCGCGCAAAGTGTACACTCACACGCACAAGAGCGATTTGTCGGCACACTTGTGGTGCAATCGCGAAAAAGCATTGATGTCACTACCGAACTTGAAGTGAACCAAATTATATATCGACATTTGTGGTGCGATCAAGCAAAATGAGTTTGATGTAAATCAAAATTCAGTTTTCAATATCATTTATATGAGCCATTTGTTAAGCTTTATTTTGCTGAAAACCCCATCATAATTAGAATTATGATTCCAGAGATTATGGCCAATTTAGTGTTGCTCAGAACAATAAAATACAAAGGAAGTTGAATACTGTTATTGATTATATCTCAAGATCAATATTCCCAACATTTGACTCATTTGCTTGATCGCATCACATTTGGACTGGCAGTTATGGTGAAAATGATGGGCACTTGCCAAATCCTATAGGTTAAAGACCACTAATAGGCCTGGGCGATACATTGAAATACGATGAGGAACTATTTGTTTTCATGGCATTCGAAAAGACTGCATTAAAATCGCTGAAATTGATCAAGTTATATAGCCAAAAAGTACTTTTTAGAGTTTGATGCTTCAAAATGGTACATTTTCTCTCATTATATGACATTTTTGATGTAATAGTACCAAAATTCATACGCACAGCTTCGGTTTTTAGTAAATAGTCGCCTTATCATATTGTAACTTTCAGCTTCGAGGGCGCACTGTCATTTTAAGGTGTTTACGGTTCAGTGCGTTAAAACAAGAAAAGTCTCAGGTCAACCTATGTTGAATTTTGATCATTTGGCATCTAAATCATATAGTTTCACCTGATATTGGTGGCATTGAACTGTGAGAGTTCTGAATATGAGAAAATTCCACCCGAAATTAGGCATTTTCCCATTGAAACCCGTGTAATACATAATTAGTGGTATTTAACCTATAGCTAAGACCCTGCCCACAAACTTTTTTTTCTAGTCGGATGCCTTTTTATCCATTATTAGACTCCCAGGGGGGGTACTCAATTTTGGTTTTGGTAGGGACGTGCCGCTGAGATTTTGGAAGTGGACCCATAAATATGCCAATTTTTCAAGAAATTTGGACCCATTGATATACCAAAATTCAAAATTTTCGGCCGAATTTAACCAAAATTGTCTTAGTTTTTGCAAATTTTCCCAAAATTTTGGAAAAAATGGGATGTTTTTCGAAAAAATTGAGAAAATTTTGAAAAAAGGACCCATTCATATACTAAAATAGGCTTTGAAAAAGGGGTCATTGATATACCAGAAGGCCGAAAATGCTACCCATGTTTGCGGCACGTCCCCGTATGGTCATTTGTACTGAGTACCCCCCCCCCGGATTAGACTACCAGATAAACGGTGGTTAAATCTATATACGCAGAACCGATATGTACATAGGTACAGGAGATCAACAATTGATGCTTAATCATTACCCTAGCATTAATAGATAAAGTAGGTAATGGAGTTATGCATCCTGCACAAGAACAAATAAAGACTAGATGTTACAGTAATGTGTTTTACCAAACACGAATATCTATGCCCGTGACCACACCTAACCCCCTTCCCCTATTCACAAACGAAAATTTGGTGAGCACCATGTGAAAGCACTTGTTTTAAGTTTTAACACTGGACTGGCCCACACTCTCTCTAATTCCCTATCAAGCCTTCACTCTCTTTTATACCCCCATCAGACCATCACTCTCTCTAAAACACCACCAGACTGGACCACACTCTCTCTAATACCCCACCAGACCTACACTCTCACCTATACCCCATCAGACCCTCACCCTCTAAAATACCACCACACTGGACCACACTCTCTCTAATACCCCACCAGACCCTCACTCTCTCTAATACCCAACCAGACCCTCACTCTCTCTAATACTCCATCAGACACTCACTTGCTCTAAAACACCACCAGGCTGACCCATACTCTCTCTTATACCCTACCAAGCCTTCACTCTGTCTTATACTCCACTATATACTCACTCTCTCTAAAACACCACCAGACTGACCCACACTCTCTCTAATACCATACCAAGCCTTCAATCTCTCTTATATCCCATCAGACCATTAATCTCTCTAAAACACCACCAGACTGGACCACACTCTCTCTAATACCCCACCATACCCTCACTCTCTCTTATACTCCACCAGACACCCACTCGCTCTAAAACACCACCAGACTGGCACACACTCGCTCTAATACCCTACCAAGCCTTCACTTTCTCTTATACTCCATCAGACCCTCACTCTCTCTCAAACACCACCAGACTGGACCACACTCTCTCTAATACCCCCACCAGACCCTCACTCTCTCTTATACTCCACCAGACACCCACTCGCTCTAAAACACCACCAGACTGGCACACACTCTCTCTAATACCCTAGCCTTCACTCTCTCTTATACCCCATTATACCCTCACTCTCTCTCAAACACCACCAGACTGGACCACACTCTCTCTAATACCCCCACCAGACCCTCACTCTCTTATACTTCACCAGACACTCACTCGCTCTAAAACACCACCAGACTGGCACACACTCTCTCTAATACCCTACCAAGCCTTCACTCTCTCTTATACCCCATTAGACCCTCACTCTCCTATCATGACAACCTTTTGAGGCGGTCCAAGGAACCAACATCAAAATGCCTACACATTCCCTTTTAAGGAGTTTTGTCAAGTGATCAGTTTCCTTGACGTACGATTCAGACCTTTAGCATTGCAAACACAGGGAGCTAACAAAATACTACCTATTGCACTGCACTGTGTTAATAGGTCGTACCTATTTTGCTTTTTAAAGCCTTTCGACTTTGACCCTGGTAATGCGGCTAATATAGAATACATCAAGGGTCATGGGTCATCATTGTACCAAGTATGAACCATGAGAGCGCTGTAGTTCTTGAGCTTGAGCTGTTTGAAATTTTACACATGTAGCCACACATATTGCTCACTGTAGCCCATGACCTTTGACCTCTGGGGTCGATGTTACTGCAGAAAATATCTAAGGGTCATGTGCCATCATTATACTAAGTATGAACCCTGAGGGCGCTATAGTTCTTGGGCTAGAGATGCTTCAAATTTTACACTTATTGCCCCCTGTAGCCCATGACCTTTGACCTCTGGGGTCCGGGGTACCCTAGGAAATTTTTAGGGGTCATGGGCCATTATTGTACCAAGTATGGGCCCCGAGGCTACTTTGGTTCTTGAGCTAGAGGAAGGCAAAGGAAGCGTGAGAAGAAGAAGAAGGAGGACTAGATGCCACAGTAATGTGTTTAACCAAACACGAATATCTATGCCCGTGACCACACCTAACCCCCTTCCCCTATTCACAAACGAAAACTTGGTGAGCACCATGTGAAAGCACTTGTTTAAAGCTTTCATTTGATATACATGTAATGCTCATAACACTGGACTGGCCCACACTCTCTCTAATACCCTACCAAGCCTTCACTCTCTTTTATACCCCCATCAGACCATCACTCTCTCTCTAAAACACCAGACTGGACCACACTCTCTCTTATACCCCATCAGACCCTCACTCTCTCTTATACTCCACCAGACCATCACTCTCTCTTATACTCCATCAGACACTCACTCGCTCTAAAACATCACCAGACTGACCCATACTCTCTCTAATACCCCACCAAGCCTTCACTCTCTCTTATACTCCACTATACACACACTCTCTCTAAAACACCACCAGACTGGACCACACTGTCTAATACCCCACCAGACCCTCACTCTCTTATACTCCACCACATACTCACTCGCTCTAAAACACCACCAGACTGGCACACACTCTCTCTAATACCTACCAAGCCTTCACTCTCTCTTATACCCAATCAGACCTCTCTCTCTCTAAAACACCACCAGACTGGACCACACTCTCTCTAATATCCCACCCCTTAACCAACCACACCCCTTGTCCCATCATGACAATCTTTTGTGGTGGTCCAAAATCAAAAATCAAAATGCCTACACATTCCCTTTTAAGGGAGTTTTTGTCAAGTGATTAGTTTCCTTGACGTACGATTCAGACATTTATCATTGCAAACACAGGGAGCTAACAAAATACTACCTATTGCGCTACACTAGGTCGTACCTATTTTGCTTTTTTTAAAAAGGCTTTAAAAAGCCTTTAGACTTTGACCTCTGGGGATGCTGCTAATATAGAATACATCAAGGGTCATGGGTCATCATTGTACCAATTATGAACCCTGAGGGCGCTGTAGTTTTTGAGCTAGAGCTGTTTGAAATTTTACACATATTGCTCACTGTAGCCCATGACCTTTCACCTCTGGGGTCGATGTTACTGCAGGAAATATCTAAGGGCCATGGGCCATCATTATACCAAGCATGAACCCTGAGGGCGCTATAGTTCTTAAGCTAAAGTGGTTTTAAAAATTTACACATATTGCCCCCTGTAGCCTGTGACCTTTGACCTCTGGGGTTGAGGCTACCATAGGTTACTTTTAGGGGTCATGGGCCATCATTGTACTAAGTATGAACCCTGAGGGCGCTATAGTTCTTGAGCTAATGCTGTTTTAAAAGTTTACACATATTGCTCCCTGTAGCCTATGACCTTTGACCTCTGGGGTCGTGGCTACCATAGGTTACATTTAGGGGTCCTGGGTCATCATTATACCAAGTATGAACCCTAAGGGCACTATAGTTCTTGAGCTAGAGCTGTTTGAAATTTTACACATGTTGCCCCCTGTAGCCCATGACCTTTGACCTCTGGGGTCGAGGCTACCCCAGGAAATTTTTAGGGTCATGGGCCATCAGTATACCAAGTATGGGCCCCAAGGCTACTTCGGTTCTTGAGTTAGAGGAGTGCAAAGGAAGCGTGAGAAGAAGGAGAAGGAGAAGGCGAAGGAGAAGGAGAAGACTAAACACAACAAATACAATATCTATGCCCCGTTGCACGGGCATAGATAACTAGATGTTACAGTAATGTGTTTTACCAAACACGAATATCTATGCCCGTGACCACACCTAACCCCTTCCCTATTCACAAACGAAAACTTGGTGAGCACCATGTGAAAGCACTTGTCTTAAGCTTGTAATGCTCATAACACTGGACTGGCCCACACTCTCTCTAATACCCTACCAAGCCTTCACTCTCTCTTATACCCCATCAGACCCTCACTCTCTCTAAAACACCACCAGACTGCACCACACTCTCTCTCTTATACCCCATCAGACCCTCACTCTCTCTTATACTCCACCAGACCATCACTCTCTCTGAAACACCACAAGACTGGACCACACTCTCTCTAATACCCCACCAGACCCTCATTCTCTCTAATACCCCAGCAGACCCTCACTCTCTCTTATACTCCATCAGACACTCACTCGCTCTAAAACATCACCAGACTGACCATACTCTCTCTAATACCCCACCAAGCCTTCACTCTCTCTTATACTCCACTAGACACCCACTCTCTCTAAAACACCAAGAGACTGAACCACACTCTCTCTAATACCCCACCAGACCCTCACTCTCACTTATACTCCACCAGACACTCACTCGCTCTAAAACTCCACCAGACTGGCACACACTCTCTCTCTCTAATACCCTACCAAGCCTTCACTCACTCTTATACCCCATCAGACCCTCACTCTCTCTAAAACACCACCAAACTGGACCACACTCTCTCTAATATCCCACCCTTAACCAACCACACCCTTGTCCCATCATGACAACCTTTTGAGGTGGTCCAAGGAACCAAAATCAAAACGTCTACACATTCCCTTTTAAGAGAGTTTTGTCAAGTGATCAGTTTTCCTTTGACCTTTATCATTGCAAACATGATACAAAGGTAGCTAACAAAATACTCCCTATTGCGCTACACTGTGTTAATATGTCGTACCTAGTTTGCTTTTTAAAGCCTTTAGACTTTGACCTCTGGGGATGCGGCTAACAAAGAATACATCTAGGGTCATGGGTCATCATTGTACCAAGTATGAACCCTGAGGGCGCTGTAGTTCCTGAGCTGGAGCTGTTTGAAATTTTACACATATTGCCCCCTGTAGCCCATGACCTTTGACCTCTGGGGTCTATGTTACTGCAAAAAATATCTAAGGGTCATGGGCCATCGTTGTACTAAGTATGAACCCTGAGGGCGCTATAGTTCTTGAGCTAAAGCTGTTTTAAAAGTTTACACATATTGCTCCCTGTAGCCTATGACCTTTGACCTCTGGGGTCGTGGCTACCATAGGTTACATTTAGGGGTGATGGGTCATCATTCTACTAAGTATGAATCCTGAGGGTGCTATAGTTCTTGAGCTAGAGCTGTTTGAAATTTACATATATTGCTCCCCCTGTAGCCCATGACCTTTGACCTCTGGGGTCGAGGCTACCCCAGTAAATTTTAGGGTCATGGGCCATTATACCAAGTATGGGCCCTGAGGCTACTTTAGTTCTTAAGCTAGAGGGTGCAAAGGACTGGTCTTAAGGAGAAGGAGAAGAAGGCGAAGAAGGAGAAAACTAGAAACCACAGTTGTGTTTGACCAAACACGAATATCTATGCCCGTGACCACACCCAGCCCCCCCTTCCTCTATTCACAAAACGAAAACTTATACACCTTGGTATAAGCTTTAAATGATATAAGTATCATTATCATAGCACCTAAAATAAAAAACCGCCCAATTGGGCGCCAAATGCAAAAGTTAGTGACCATCATGTGAAAGCCCTTGTTATAAACTGTAATTGATATAAGTATCATCCTCATAGCACCTAAAATAAAAAAGCGCCCAATTGGGCGCCAAATCCAAAAGTTGGTAACCATTATGTGGAAGCCCTTTTTATAAGCTTTAATTGATATAAGTATCATCCTCATAGCACTTAAAATAAAAAAGCGCCCAATTGGGCGCCAAATCTATAAAAACTGGTGACCACCCCCTTGGTCACCCCCTTACAAACCGTGACAACCCTTAACCCTCCTAACACCCATTAACCAACCATACGCCATGTCCCACAATGACAACCTTTTGAGGTGGTCAAAGGCACAAATATCAAAAGCCTACACATTCCCTTTTAAGGGAATTTTTGTGATCAATTTCCTTGACGTACGATTCAGGCCGTTATCATTGCAAATACAGGTAGCTACCAAAATGCTACCTATTGCGATACACTGTGTTAACCGGTCAAAATTTATTTTGCTTTTTAAAGCATATGAACTTTGACCTCTGGGGTTGCGGCTAGCATAGCATACTTCTAGGGTCATAGGCCATCATTGTACCAAGTATGAACCCTGAGGGCGCTATAGTAGTTGAGCTAGAGCTGTTTGAAATTTTACATATTGCCCCCTGTAGCCCATGACCTTTTACCTTTGGGGTCGGGGTACCCTAGGATGTATCTAGGGGTCATGGGCCATCATTGTACCAAGTATGGGCCCAGGGGCTACTTTAGTTCCTGAGCTAGAGGGGGGTGCAAAGGACTGATCTTGAGAA
>NW_027305908.1:0-19855 GCF_039555335.1 Amphiura filiformis | reverse complement strand
TTTTGTCCTTAAACTGCTGGAGAACAGTGCGGTAAGATCAGGTGCTGTTTTTCTGGTAGGGCTAGTTTATTTCAAGGTCTCATGCCATGAGCATCAAGCTCCATCTTCATTTTCTGAGTATTCTAAGGGGTAAAGGACGGTAGTGATTCTCTTCATATTGGAGTAGCCTATCTCAATGGCTTCTAATTTTCATCATGGGCCAAAGAGCGGAAGAGGAAGATTTACTTCTCAACGGTCATTAGGCTGGTGTTGAACATGTCATCATTGGTCAACCTTCCAACACTGGCCAACATGTTCCAGATCAGGGGCGAACTACTACATATTGGTAGATCTCGGCTGCTGTGTGTCCAGAAAAGAAGCTGAAACAGGGCTGATCACCCGTAAAGCTGTTGGGACTGGACTAAAATAAGTCCCAGCAAAACCCGCGATTACGAAAACTACAAGCAAATCTTCAAAAATACCGAGGGTAGATGAGCGGCAGTCTACTGTTGACTCCATGACGGACCAGCGGGAACTCGGCACACCATCACGAACTGTTGGCCCTGATTATTGTCGCCTGTCTACCTTCAAACCTCTTGTAATATCTACTTATAATGTCCGTACTGTTAATCAACAAGGAAAAATCCATCAGCTATTCATGGGCTGTGCTGATGCAGGTATTGACATTGCCGGAATTCAAGAACATCGTCTCATTACACCAAGCCCAACTGATGAACTTTGGTCAGACGATAGGAACTGGGTTTTAATATTCAGTTCTGCTACCAAGCAAAGACATGGAGGAGTGGGTCTGGTCATGTCCAAGCACATTTACAGATGTCTTAAGAGTGTTGAAGCTGTTTCCGAGAGGATACTATTTGTAACATACCATGGTAACCCACAGCTTAGCATCACTGTTGTATATGCACCCACTGAGTGCTCAACATCTTCTGACAAGGAGGAATTCTATTCATCACTATCTGACCACCTGGATGGTATGAAAAGGCACAACATCCATCTCATCCTCGGCGATTTTAATGCCAGAATAGGAGCAGATAGTCATCTTTCCCATCCTTGGGTCATTGGTCCATACTGTTACCATGATTCAACAAATGACAATGGTGAGCGCCTGGTCAACACTTGCCAGGAGTACAATCTCAGACCAGCCCAGATGAGATTCCCCCAACCCAGGAACCGTCTCTGGACTTGGACCCATCCAGCTGGATCAACACATGCACAGTTAGATCACATTCTAATAAACAGCAAGTGGGTAAATTCTCTTCGCAACTGTCGAGCATACAACTCAGTAGAAGTGGACTCCGATCATCATATTGTGAGTGTCCGTCTAGCTGCCAGTCTGCGAACAAGCAAAGGAAAACCTTGCAAGAGACCAAAATTCAACTGGAAGAAGTTGCAAGATCCTGAAACAAAGGAGGAATTTCAGCTAGAGCTATCAAACAGATTCCAGGTCTTGAGCATGGATGATGCCACACCCATCTCTGACAGGTATGAGACCTTTGAGACAGCGGTTCGTGAAGTTGCTGACAAAGTTATTGGAAAGCAAGAGCCATGCGGACTGCCAAGTTGGGTATCAGATTCAACCATCAGACTTAAACTTGAAAGGGATGAAGCCAAAAAGCGGTACTCCATTTCAAAGTCTCGTCAAGCTAGAGAAAGATGGAGGAACTTGAACACCAGCCTTAACAACTCTTATAAAGCTGACGAGCTTGTTACCCTCAATAAGCAGATGGAAGACCTGAAGCTGGCCGACGAGATGGGGAATTACACCACCACCTGGAAAATCATACACTCGCTTTCTGGGAAGAACTCAAGGAAAGGGGTGAAAGTCAAAAAGAGGATGGCACAACCCCAACCAGTGACCATGAACTGCTTGAAGAATGGAAGGATTATTTTAGCTCAATCCTTAACAACGACAGTGGCACAGCAGCTTCAGAACTTCCTGCACCAGCTGTTGAAGATCTTCCTATCATCACTGAGCCTCCAACACGTGAAGAAGTAGTCAAAGCAATAGCAGCCATGAGGACCAACAAGGCAGCAGCATTGGACTGTGCTATAACTGCTGAAGCACTTCAGGGAGGAGGGATAGCATGATTGATATGATTCTCAAATTCTGCATGGAAGTATTTTCAACGCTGACACCGCCACGTCAATGGGTCACAAATGTCATCATTCCTCTACCAAAGAAAGGCGACCTCTCTCTCATGACAAACTACCGTGGTATTTCGCTTATGTCCATTGCCGCAAAAGTGTACAACAAGATCCTTTTGAACAGGATCCGACCTCACGTTGATCCTCTACTGAGAAGCAACCAGGCTGGCTTTAGATCAGGTCGCAGCTGTGCTCAGCAAATACACATTTTGAGGAGGATCATGGAAGGCTTCAATGAGTACCAACTTCCCTTGACCGTCACTTTTGTGGACTTCAAAAAAAGCCTTCGACTCCATCAACAGGTCCGTCATGTTTTCAGTGCTGCGGCATTATGGAATACCAAAGGTTGTGGTAAATGCCATCCAGGTGCTCTACAAGGACTCCAATAGTGCCGTTATGGTAGATGGAAGTATCTCAGAGCCTTTCCAAGTAACAACTGGAGTGCTTCAGGGTGATGTGTTAGCACCATTCCTGTTCATTATCCTGGTAGATTACCTTCTGAAGAAATCAACTTCTGGAATTGACGCTGGAATTGTTACCTACCCACGTCGGTCAAGCAGGTATCCTGCTAGGATGCTGAATGACCTGGATTTTGCTGATGATATTGCCCTGTTGGAATCTTCCACAGCCCGGGCCCAGTCGCAGCTTACTAGGACTGCAACTGCAGCAGCAGATCTAGGCCTTGTCATCAGCGCACCTAAGACAGAATATATGACTGCAAACTGTAATGCCCAACCAGCACTTGAAGTTTATGGTAGTACCATCAACCATGTCACAGACTTTAAGTACTTAGGCTCCAAGATGGGCTCTAGTGCTGGAGACCTAAAAAGAAGAAAAGCACTAGCGTGGGCAGCTTTCTGGAAACTGGAATGCCTTTGGAGAAGCCCATCTCTGCCAATCGGAACAAAAATCAAGCTGTTTGAGACAACTTGTGTTACTGTCTTTCTGTACGGGTGTGAGTCATGGGTAATCACCAAGGACATGGAAAACAAAATCAATGCCTTTGCAACATCTTGCTACAGAGTCATGTTAAACATCAAGCGTGTGGATCGGATTCCAAATGAAACCATCTACAATCTGACCAACACCACTCCACTGGTTGCCAGAGTCAAGATTCATCAACTCAAATTTCTCGGCCATATACTGCGTCTTGAAGACGACGAGCCTGTGAAAGAATATGCCCTTTATATACCACCACATGGGAAGAGGAAACCGGGACGGCCGCGCACACTGTACTTACAGTATGTCCAGCACCTCCTGGGAGATACTGAAATGATGTTGCAGCCAAACAAAATTGTTTCGCTTGCCCAAGATCGCAATAGTTGGAGAAAGCTTGTAGTCGCCTGCTCTGCAGCCGACTGATGATGATGAATCTTTTATTTCCTGAAAAAACATTAAGGGTCTAATGTCGATTATTCACATACTTGATCAAAACATCGAACGTTTATACAAGAAAAATGGTAGGTTCCTCTATAGTATTTTACTGACCATGGAAATGTACTGACACACGAGCACGTGTCTAAATCGATATAATGTATTGTCCATATAGACGCCCATTTATCATGTTTATTGTTGGATTTTTTTGTATAGGCCTATAGAACACGCATCAGTTAACAATAATTGAGCGCTAATAATACACATTAATGTTTTAGGTAAATAAAATTCCAAAATATGGTACGTTTTCTGCCTTTGCTTGTCACGTGGTAGGCCTATGTTGAAGTTGCGATTATATCTTCAAATAAGTTTCAAATGGATTGCAACAAGACAAGTGGCCGAGTGGTGTAAGGCGCTGGGTTCATAGTGTGTCCAAAGTAGTGCGCCGTGAGTTCGAACCCCGCCTCCGCCAAACTTTAATGAAGAAAAAAATTAAAATTAAAATTTTACTTTAAAAAAATTTCATATTGGGGAAATGTGACTTATGTATGGCGTGGAGTGGTGTGGTGATATTAGTGGCTGGCCAGGAGAGATCTGTATGCATTCATTAGTAGTGTGGAATATTTGTAAACGGACGTCTACCCTAACGTAGACTATGCCATAGTCGATTTTTAATAAACAAGAAAAGTTATTAATCAGATAATATATATAATGACAGTAGAAGTAAAGTATACGTATAATTATTATCAAATGCAACATATCTTGGCATGAATAATGAGGGCTCACTTATTGAACAGATTTATCGGTGTTTTGATCGAGAAAGCCGAGGGAGCTATGCAAACTGGGAGTATGTGCACTAAAAAAAATCAGATGTGGAAAATCTATCAATTAATATAGATCGATGTTTTATCTATAGCCGAAATGTAATAGCTAGAGTATGGGCAAGTGGACAACGAAGAAGTCTAACCCTAACAAGATGCACAACATTTTGATACTTAGCTATAACTGAAGTACCTCATTTATTACTGTCACAAGCTGGAGGTCATTTTTTCACATTTTTCAGAGAGAGATTTAACTGTTTTTTATATATATTTTTTTCATTACGAACGTTTTCAGTCATCATTGTTATATTCTTTTCTGCTTTCTTAAAAAAACCGTTTTTGTCTTTCAAAGTTAATCACTTTTATTTAGCGTCAAAGAAAGTTATTTATTAACTGTAAATCGTTAGACTACACAGTTGTATAATGCGCACAAAATGTATCCGAACAGCTGACTCAAAAGCAAAATTTTAAAGATACTCAACTTAATTTACCCAATGAAGTAATTAATTTATGTCCCCAAGTTATACCAATTTGAACAAAAAAGAGAGCATTTCAAAAGTGACAATATGTGATCTGCCCTGACAAACCCAGGTACAAGTCACATTTTTGATATTTCATGATTTGAATAAAAATGTAAGCAATAGACAATAAGAATATTATATAAATAGCATCAATACTTTTCATGATATGGATAATTTTTGTAAATGATGCCTTGATATGTTTGCCAAATTGCTATTCTGAGCAATGGGCCAATTAGTTTCCTGACTTACACATGGTTGAATAGGGATTATCATAGTTCAACTGTTAATTATTAAAATAAACGTCTATTAATAAGTACTTTCATGTATTAGAAAGTCCGCTTAGTCCCACTGTCAAATATTCAGTTTTTCAATTTAATTCTATATCTTCTCCCAGTGGCCACAGGTTAGGATTTCGACGTTGAATCAACGTTGATACAACGTCGAAGTTTTAACATAACCTGATTTCAACCTAATTTCAACCTAGAGGTTAGTTGAAATCAGGTTGAAATTTCAACGGAATTTCGACGTTGATACAGGTCCATTAGGTTTAAGTCCATTTGTAAATACAACGTGATTTCAACGCTAGTTGTGCCCACTGGGTCTTCTTCGCGTGTCCACGGCACAAGATTAAATGTGTTTCAGCCAGTGCTGGACACGTTTTTAGCATTCTCATTGTAAATTGCTAAGTCAGCAGTTGTGCATGCATGCTCCAGTTCAGGGCAACGCAGTCGCAGTAGATGGTGAGTTCCGGTGAGCTTACTGAAGATGTTGTTTCTTGTACTGACTTTCATCTTTGTCTTAACATGATTCTTATCATAGGAGAGACGCCTATCCAGGGTAACTCCAAGATAAACAGAGTGTTCAAGTGCTGTACCAGACCAGGCGACCTTCAGATGGCGTTTGGCTTCATGGTTGCTTAAATGGAAGGCACACACCTGTGTCTTTGATGGGTTGGCTCGCAGGTGGTTATCCTCATAGTTTGGTGTACGTTCATCCAGAGCTTTAGAGAGGCGTTCTTCCACAACTGTGAAATCTAGATCTTGAGCTCCAATACCGAGATCGTCAGCATAGATGAATAGAACGGTGTTCTCACTTCTTGGTTGGTCGTTCTTGAGCCTAAACTATCTTCTCTTCTTGGTACGTAGCTGAACAAAGAAGTGTCTATCCTTAAGCATGCTTTCTATCAGTTCTCTTAATCTTTAATCAGCTCCTGGATCTTGTGTAGAAGACATCAATGGTTGACTGTATCGTAATAGATCGACGAACACAACCCCAGACACCATTCCTTTCTCGTAATCTTCTTCGATGTACTAGGTGAGGTTGAGAATCTGGTTGTTGCGGAATCCGGCTTGCTCAGGGATGAGGTGTTTATCGATGACAGGTGCGACTCTGTGTATTAGGATTTCAAAGAGCTTGTATGTATGACTCAGAAGTGATATTGGGCAATAGTTCTTCGGAATTGATGGAACTTTTCTTGGTTTCAGAAGTGCTGTCACGTGAGCTTTCTTCCAAATATTCGAGAGCTTATGCGTTGCCAGACATTGGTTGCAAAGCTGTAGCTAGGAGCCACTTCCTTAAATTTGCTTTAGTTTTTGATTTGCTCAGTTGCGATGTTGTCTAAACCTATCGCTTTTCCTGTTTTAAGAGAGGACATTCCTGCTTATAACTAATTCGTGGTGAAAGGTCTTGTAAAACCACGGTCCTTGTTGTTATTTTTACGTTTAAGCTTGATCTTGTTCTGCCTTTTCCCACTTCTACCATTCAGGAGTAGTTGGTGTGCAACTTGGTTTACTGTATTAAACTTTGGCGTGTGGCGGAGCTGCTTTGGGAGCACCTTTGAGTTTGAATTCTGTACAACTTGGGAAATAATAATTACTTTTTATGGCGCTTTATGTTAAGTGTCTTCAAGATATTGCGTTTATTTCAAGTATTCGGATACTTTTTATGAGCAGTATAGTTATATAATACCAATATGTTGATGGCAAATACATCATTGAAGTCTATGTGACGACATCTTTTGTATACTGATAAAATATGCACTTACATACCCAGTGACACAATATAAAAACATACCATGTGTTATGTCATGCTTGCCATCAGAAACACCAATGTTCCTAATGTAGAGAGTGTACAATCAATAAACTTTACCTGAAACCAAAATTTTGCTTGCGATTTTCTTGCGTTAGCTCGTAATCAAGTTTGTTTATCAAGTGTAACTATTGACCCATTCACATATTTAAGCAATTATTGTTTAAGACGAGCGTATTTTGAACAATAAACGTTTAAAATTTTTAAACAATTGGTGGTTTAAAGAACGTGCAATTGTTTAAAGCATTAAAGCATTTATTGGTATAAGGTTTCAGCAATAATTGTATAAGATTTTAAACAGTGGCAAAGTTTAAAGCTTTTAACCATTATTATTAGAAGAGATGGCGGGTGTTTAAGATTGATGAAGCATTTTTTTTATCACGAAAACAAGAGTGTATCTCAAGAACACAATATATTAAGCAATTTTTGAAAGTGATTTATTTGCATTCCATACCCATTAAAATCTTTAAGGTGTAACTTTCATTAATCCCCTCTAAAGAAAATTGATTTTTTTTAGTTGAACGACCATGACAACTCCAATATGTCGTAAATATAGGAATCACAAAATGACTGTTCAGTATCGTAATGCATCTTGTTTCAAATACAGTAAGCCAAAAAATTAAGGTACCAGTTGTGTTCACCCCTGTATATCCTAAATAAAGACAAATATGTCAAAATTAAAACATACAGCTAATACCTGAACTCTTTTGGTCTGATTCAAGACCTTATTTGTTGAAATTGGTTGAGAATTAAAGAAACGGTGATCTAAAACCTACCGAAGAGACGAAATTAAAAGTTGCACCTTTGTGTTCTAATCAATGAAAACATGACGCTAGTTATAATGTTCTAATCAACGGAAGCACGGGGCTAGTTCCCTTGTTCGCGAACGGTTTGTGTACACATCTCTAGCGCATGTAATGGAGGAAACTGCAACTTTTAAGTTGGCACCTTCCTTGAGGTTTTGGATTGTCGTGTCTTTATTTCTTAAACAATTTCAACGAATGAGGTCTTAAATTCGAGCTAAAAGATACAGCTATTGGCTGCTGGTTCCAATTATGACATATTTGTCTTTGTTTTATACAGGGGGTTAACATAGCTGGTACCTTAAATGTTTGGCTTACTGTAGAACATGGGGGGTGCTTGTTTGGACCATTTCCCCTTGTTAAAATATTGGGAATGTACCTCCCCCGATTTACACCTATGGGTTCAGCTGGCAAAACATATAATTTTATCCTGTTTGTTAATTTTAACAAAATGTTCTGTACTTTTCTGACATCGTGAGTACTAATACAAATATTGCCTCTTACTACGCTATGCATTTCATATTGGCTCTGCCTTTGTTTTGCCACCTCTTAGTTATAAGTAAGCTTGTTTTGTTAGGTGGCAAGGCAAGAGAGAAACTGCATTAAGGAACAATGGGTATACACTCACACATCAAGACTCTGTGTAACTTTATGAACTGAAACAATGCATGAATATAAAATTATCTAACGGTTCCCCCATCGTAATGGGTACTTTTTTTTCGAAAGAAAGTCTTGGCACGCCTGCCACGTGATCTTGCCACGCATATAGTATTGTTTCTGCCAGCTCTTAGCGCTCGCTTGCGTTTTCTCTTTAGACGAATAGATATATTCCCGAAATCCTTTAGGTGAGAACTCATACGCCATCATATACACACGCTCATCCAAACGATCGTGCCGTTTACATTGACGATGTCCACATCAATGATGACGTGGTTCCGGTTTCTTGCATAGGATTTCGGGAATTATAAAAATGGTCAATTGAAGATGCTGCTGTCTTGACATCTCGTCATAAGCCGGCAGATTACGATTGCGATCTATGGTAAAGCCAACATATTCTTGGATAGCTTCTCGAAACGTATTTCTCTAGATATACCACATCAAGGCTTGATCAGAATTTGCTTCGATATTACAGTAAGAATCATGAATACGACAGTTAATTTAATATGATAATTTTAATATTTTGATCAAATCTTTTGGAAGCTTGGGATCAAGCCAAGTATTATTTTGTGATAAAGGTAAGATTGATATTGACGTTCAGCCAAGTTATATTTTATTTTTTGTTTGGTTTCGGGATTTTTCAATCAAATATTAATGGAGTTTTTAACATAAATATGCCTTTAAGGTAGGGATATAACATAAAACAACAAACTAATATTATAAACAAATTAATATTAATACTTATAATCATCAAATTATTAGGTTGGTGGGTAAGCCCCCAAGTCCCGCGCGGTTCCTAAGCCTATATTATCTTGATTTTATTATAGATCATTGAGCGATGAGGCTATGATGTTCAACAATGCATGTGCACTGATTATTAAACGAACATCTCAATTTCTTCACGTTGATTAAGCAGCATCGATCCAAAGACCGAACCAATTTGGCTGGGTGCCTATAGAGGTTGTGCGTGAGATTATTGATTGGCTCCAAACAAAGGATTTGAACCGGTGTCCTTCACCGTAATTATGGCCCAGGCAGTCCATTCAATCAAATGTTGTCATCAACCTCTTTGATCGTAGTACATTTGATATGTGTGTGAGACGAACTGTCGCGGTAGATTGCAATCATGCTTTTGTTGAATGCATTTGAGTAGTCCGCCATATTTACGATATGATACGTCATATGCACAACTTCAATTGATTGACGTGTAATAAAGCGTGAGCCCCGAATAGCAAGATGAAGATTCACGCCCAATTAATACTAGTGACATACGTTGTTATTTGGACGTCTTATTTCCACGCTCATCTTATTACTGCGAACATTATTGTAGAACCTATATGGGATATTGATTCTACTACATGTGGTATTCAGGAAGCTGGTAATATCAGTGAAGTGATCACATTTCAAGGTAGCCATGGGCGTACCTGCAGTCTTCGCCTCGATGCTAATTTGGAAAGTACTTTAGTCATGCAAGTGCAAATACCAGGAAATATGGATTCATTTGCTCTTTATATAGAAACAATGGAGTCTCATTTGAATTGTACTAATAGGCATGTTGTTTTAAAGCAACATAACTGTGTTAGCAGTTTTGGTATCTTCAAAATTACAGGTAAACTTAGAAGGTAAAATTAATATCACAATAAATCGGCTTTCAAAAACACATGTTCAAGAAGAATTCGCTTTAGATTATATAGATTGTCCAGAACTTGAAAAGATCCACCGTGTTTCAAACGTAAGTAGGAGGTCTATATGTACAAATGTAAAAGGGTATAAAGATCAGATTTCATGCACTGTGGAACCAGGTACTAGAGGTGAATGCAAACTTCAGTTTCCAAAAGATTGCAATGCTACTATAAGCAACAGAGAAGTATCATTTCAATGTTTAGATCAGAGTGATAACAAGAATAAGGAATACAAAATGTTTTTAAACTTTCCTACTGATATTACTGAGCTAAATTTGACTGGGAAAAATATTATAAAGTTTGAGCAAGATGCATTATGGGCATTGACTAGGATTGGCATATTAGATTTGTCAAACAATCTTTTGGAAACATTGCCAATTCAAATATTCAGAGATCTTACAAAATTATTTCATCTAATTCTTTCTGATAACCGACTATCTAAACTCAATGAAGACGTTTTTCAAAGTTTCCTCAACTTACAATCCCTGAATCTTGCACAAAATGCTTTGACGATTTTACCAGTCCAATTGTATTGGAACCTGAGTGAAATATACACTTTAAACATATCAAACAATATGTTGGTATTTGTAAATGAAAGTATTTTTGAAGGGCTGTACAATTTGATTGCCCTAGATCTTTCCCATAATATGCTAACGACGTTGCCAATTAATCTGTTTCGTGATTCATCCAAATTATATCATCTGTTTCTATCTTACAACAGATTGTCGTATTTAAACTCGGATTTGTTTTCAGGTTTGTCATTACTTCATCACCAAAACATTGATAATAACCGGCTAAACACATTGCAATTTGACCTATTTCAAACGTTACACGGCCTTAAAAGGCTTATCCTCCATCACAATAATGTGTCCTCTTTAGAGGTGGGCTTATTTTCAATACAGAAAACTTGGAAGTTTTGGATCTTTCTTCTAATAACCTAACCACATTGCAATTTGACATATTTGAAACGTTACATGCCCTTGAAGAACTATATCTTGATAAGAATGGTTTGTCCACTTTAGAAATTGGCTTATTTTCCAATACAAGAAAGTTAAGAATCTTGATTCTTTCTTCTAATAACTTAACGACATTGAATAATGAATCATTCACGAATTTGCGAAAATTATGGCAACTACGTCTAGATGGTAATGATCTATTTTCACTGCCACACCAAATATTTAATAACCTAAAAAGACTGCAGCTTTTGGATTTGGGCAGGAAATACCTTAACGATTTTACAAGAAGGAGTGTTTAAGAACCTTAAATCATTGACCGAATTGTATTTGAATAACAACACTTTGTCCACTTTGAAAATGGGATTATTTTCCAATTTAACAATTCTACACTCTTTAAATCTCTCTAACAATAACTTCAATAATGTACATAATGAAACATTTACAACTTTGACACGCCTAAAAATATTAGACATTAGTTTTAATCACCTAACAATTTTAAAAGAAGGGGTGTTTAAGAACCTTAAATCATTGACCGACTTGTCTTTAGCAGGAAACAAGTTAGAAAGTTTACCCGCAGAGGTGTTTCAAAATGTACCCCATCTTAATATACTATTCCTTCAGCTGAATAGATTGACGGTATATCAATTCATCTATTGCTATGGTAGTTAATCCGATTAAATACGTCACTTCTACGGCGCATAATATCAGTAGAAATTCGCTGCCGTAGTGCACGTTAGTAACTATTGGTTACTGGCTCAAGCCTGGGCTCATACACATGTTCCGAATTATGATATGCCATATGCTTTGTGTTGTGATCAATTCGATCAGTGGTTCTTAACAGAGAAAGCGTGCGCCAGTCGACCTTCCAACGGTCATATTCTAATTAACGTACAGTACGTGGTTAGGAATATCATGGCGGAAACAGCTTCTAGAGAGCATTGTTAATATTAGCAGGTTAATTTAATTTGTGATAATTTTAAATCGTGTTGATGTTAAAGATCCAAATTTTGGGAATGTCCATTTTTCACAAAATTGCCCCCCCCATCACCACCACCGGAAAAGGGTCCATTTAAAAACAATCCGAACGCCAAAGATCCTGCGTACAGGCATGTACAAATAGGACCCTCCGGGACACATTTTTCGTTCACATTGCATTGCATTGAAAAGGAATTTTCTGGATTCTGGTTGAAAACATCAGGCTATATAATATTCAATACTACATCTGATACCAACAGCTATCACACTAATGTAATAATATACGTAATTTTAAAGCCATTTCTTTAACACGCTTTTGTTCGTTTCGTTATCAACTTATTCACTTTTTTCTGCTTTTTTGTGGTAAGTTTTATTTCATAAACTGTATAGTTGTGTGCAAATTCAGAGCGATATTTACATATATATTTTAATTTGATTTAACCAATTAATATAAGTTATTCCTTATATTTCATGATAAAAAGCTTTTTGGACAATTTCCTTGCTATTTATGACTCTTTTCAAACGATTTTGCTGGTCTTCCTTGTAGTTCCTGTGTTTCGTGACAAAGCCACCCTCGATGATGCTGTACCCCATATCAATGAAACTATCTTCGACAGGAATTGGTTCGATCTTCAATACTTGTCGCATCTGTATGAAAAAAATTGTATTAAAAGATATGCCGTTTTGCCAAAGGAAACAATCTAAATTCCAATTCTTTAATTAGCTCTAACTGGCAATAATAGTCAAGTTCTAATAATTATTTTTGTCAAAATTTGGCCAAGGCCAAAATCGCGGTTTTTGTTTGTTTGTTTTTTTGTATGCTGTGACAATCAAAGACTAATTTCAAGTTAAACATGAGTTACACGAGTGACCAATTTTTTTCATAAAGTTTCACACACCCCGTAAACATTTTCTACCAGAAAACAACCCTCACCACCAAGGAAAAATTAATTTACAACAAATTGTTTACAACAAGTTTTTGTCCCTTTTTGGACACAATTTACAACAATGTTGAAACACGTCCATCACTCAATTGGCACCAGTTCTGAAACTACTAGAAACGGACCCTTTAAAAATAAAATCCTGTCTGAAGAGTAACACATAGTCATCCTGAGGACATTTTTTTTTTATATTAGGCCTAAAGAAAAATTGTTTGATTAGCGTAACATAAAATATAAGGTGGGTAGGTATTTAGGGATATTTTTTTACTTTTAAAGTACAGCTTTAAAAGAAAAAAAAAATATCCCTAAATAGTTGCTGTAAAAGGGCCTTGGACCTTTTTTTTTTCTTCTTTTTAAATTTGTTTTATTTTATTTTTTTGTCAAAACAAAAGCAAAAAAAAAGTCAGGATCGGGCCTATTTTTAGGATAGTTAGGGTTGTGCCAATCAAACAATTAATTTGTTTAGGCATTACATAAACACATGGACATTTGGAAGATACCATTTTCAAATTGATGTGCGAGATGCTTTGGTTTGTTGTTTTGTACATTCCTTTAAAAACTTCCACGGAAACTTTTTCATTGGCAGGGAAAGAGTTGTTAAAACTAAAAACTCGAAACAGTGGGGAATTTTGGTCTTCTTCCATAAAAACTATAGTCCGCATACCATCCTTGAGGCAGGTATTATATTTTCAAAAATGCCTCCTTTGGACCCCATGGACCAGATCATGTCACAAATTAGATTTTACTTACTGACTCAAGGCAGACATAGTTACAGACTATAATAGTAACGCATTTTCAGGCATGTTGAGTTGTTAAATTTGAACTTAGGAGTAGTTCAATATTTCCGATGAAAAGGTTTGACTACAAAAACGATTCTCTTATATATGCATCTATGCAGTTTTCACCTCGATATACCCGAATACACAGATATTTCCAAGCACATAGTACAGCGAATCTAGCCTATTGTGTTATACTACACGGTACACGCCGTGTTACACGGTTGAGTGCATAGCATCATAAGAGCTTTGTGAGATCTGAGTGGAAAATAGGGATCTGTGATTGGATTTTGTCAAAACCTCAAGTGTTCCCTTCATCAAATTCGAATATTTTTATATCGAACGAAAGCTAACACATCCCCCTAAAAACACATTTTTTTCATTAAGTCAACGCAATTCAATGTTTATAGCAAGGCGAATGTGGTAAATCTAATGAAAACGACCCATCTAAACAAAATTTTTGACCAAAATGTAGGCTTTAAAAGTAAAAACCTTACAATATGTTTCAAATTTTTGTCATTTATTGAAAGAACACACTTATATTGTCCATATACTACCTTTATTTCAATAAACAATGACCAATTCTCTTTAAATTGTAAATCTTGTGTTACCATTTTCGCCTGTTTTGTCATACGGTTGTAAATTCAATGAACTATGACTTCGCTACAGAGCGCTTACAAAAGTTTTGACCAGATAATCGACCAAAAAACTTGCGTTCCCCCTCGCATCCGCTTACAATTTTAAGATTCCACCTTGTACCCCCCCCCTTTTTTAATCATTTATAACTTAACATCCCCCTATGGTTCAAGTACAAAATCCTGATTCCCCGCTCAAGACCCCCACTCCCCCTGCATAAATATTGAATAGTCCCTTACCCTAGTATTATCAAAGTTAAATGGTGTATTCAACATTGGTCCCGCTTCTCTAGCTTCTTTGTCGAAGACCGCAACAACCTTGAAGAGAAATTTAGGCAGAGTCATGGTTGAGACGTTGTATCCATGTTGTTGGAATTCAGCTTTCAGTATCTCAGCCATGTCAGACATCCAAAGAGATTTGTTTACTAAGATGTGACGACGACCTAATGTGGATATAAAGGTAACACTCAGCTAAGAAACTAGGCACTAAAAAGCTTGATTAGTATATAAGATTACCTCAGTGATTACCAGAAAATACAATACAATAAGCATAACTCATAAAAAGGAAAAGAAAACAAATAAAGAAATGTATTACATCTTATTTGCTCCAAAGTGAATTCTAACAGTATTATAGTAAAGTGTTATTGCTCAACATATTTAGACATTTAGGGCTGGTTTCTCAATGCATGACTAGTGGCTAGCCATCAGGCTTAAGCCCAGTGTGTCCTTTATACAAGTGCTTACAATGGTACAATTTCGCATCTTACTTCACCTAGAAAGATAAATAAATAAAGTGGGTCCACATTGGTAATGTTGATAGGGCTAGCCTGCTGGTGTGGGAAGCCGATCACTAGCCAAGCTTCGAGAAATCGGACCTAATTAATGGCTTGTATGCATTAAACACCCGAAGTCTTGGAATTTGACATTGGTGTTTAGGAATTAAACATGTTTAGAAACTGAGTGCAATCTTAATTTTAGAAAAGAGTTTAAAGTCTAAACACTGTTTTAGAGGGCAATAACCAACACTGGTGAGTACGAATAAAATATTGTTTTTATGTCTGCTCAATAAGTTGTTTGTCCCAGGTAGAAACTTATATTATAATAAGTCGAATTCAGAATCCATACTCAACATACGTTATGAAGCAATACAATGAAAAAACAGTATACACGGGCCTGTAACCAGGATTTTTATTCGAGGGGGAGTACGTTTAACATTTAACCGACAAAAATGGACCTGTTGTTGATTTGTCTTTCCAAAATGGAGCTTGATATAAACATTTCCCGATTCTCACCGATATTTGCAGAAAAAAGTGGGCCTTTTCGGTTTGGCATATGGTCGAATCCAACCAAAAGTGTACACGGGCCAAAAATAAAATTCCAAAATAAAAATGTCTCCACAATTTTTTCCTTTTGCCCATTGACTAAAAGTATGTTGGCCTTAGGAACCAAAAGTGCCATTACTAATCTTGAAAAATAAATCCAGGAAGTGTGATAAAAAATGTGACATCATTTCTCAATGTTACCTACGAATACCACTAGGATGCTTTTCACTCTCGCAATACTAATCAACTTAAAACAAATATTTTATTTACCTGGATGACTGAGAATATACACAAATAAACCTAAAACAAATGAAATATACCCATCAATGCTTTTTCATGTAAAGTAGACCACAGGGTGTCAGGAAAATGCTAGCTCAACCAGAAAACATTTGTTTTCATTTTTTATGATCTTATTTCAATTTATGCTAGCTTATGTCAGTTTCTGTATTTCATTTATCAAATGAGTATGAATCAATTTACATATTGTATAAGAGAGCGTGGGATATCTGTTTTCAGGAATATTAGGAATAATAAGCATACACCTAAACGCTTTATAAAATGATAGGTGAAGAAACCTTGGTATTCGTAGGTAACACGATCGATTTAACAATATCTATATTGAGTTTAGAGGTTCAAATTTTGCTATTATGTTAAAGAATGAATAAAATGGTAGTTTTTAGATCTGTTTCAGATGGTACGTCCACATGAATAAATGTTATTACCTTAGATCAAAACATTTTGATGCTTTTAGCAAGATTTTGAACACTTCATAATGATAAACAATTGTTGAATGAATCCGTATATGGGTAATTGACAATTAAGTTCCATTGGTAGGGACACTTAGTTACACATGTCATGTATTATGCTGTATTCGTAAGTAACATTTTAGTATTTGTAGGTAAGAATTAGACTTTTGGTGGATATCGAAATCAAATCTTCATTTTATGAAGCACTTTGAATGTATTATTTTCTTTATGTGCGTTTATTTATACTAGAGACCCTATCATGTATTAATAATGTCGGTTCACAACGGTTGAATGAGGATTGAAGTAAGAAACAAAGGCACTAAAGTGACTTTAATTTGCTTAATTGCACACAAATCGTTATTACAGACTTGCGAAGCCCATCTTGGAGTCAGTTACGTCTTGTGGCCTTTCGTTTGAAGGCAACTACAATTAGCTTTATACCAGAGTCCGTCACTGTGTTGTCTAAATCACGAGACAACGAGAACAGTCGTTTTTGTCCATGGTATTCGTAGGTAACCTTAGCCAAAATGTCAAAAGTTACCTTCGAATAAATCAATTTGGACACATATTACTCGGAAACCAGAAGGTCGGTAAACAATTAAAATGAAGCTCACATGACAGCTGACAGATCCAAGTATTCATCCTCTTCTAATCTTCCTCGAATCTGATTTTTCTTCAAATGAGGAGACCGTCGTCTATTTCAGTATATATTTTCAATGGCAGGCATGTATGTGAATTTACAACTTTCATTGACATATGATTTGATAGCGAACGTACGGGCCTTCTTTATGTACTGATATGGGCATTGGCATGAATGGCGGTGTTTCACAATAGAGTCATGATGTCAAATTGTATTTGTAGGTAACATTCGGCTACCGAATACTTACTTATTTTGTTAATATCTCAGAAATAGTTAAATGCAGGGTATTGAAACTTGGTAGTATTAAAGAGTTGTTATTCACCATGCATACTGAATAAACATAAGTTATTTGTTTGTGCCAATTGATCAGTTCCAGTACAGTAGTACAGTATACTACAGTAGTATGGTTTTAAACACCACAGTGTGCCTGCTAGCAAGTATAGGCTACGTACAGTTACGTTCGATTGTTGGTTTCTTACCTACAGCGCCAGGCTCCGTCATTGCATTGATATGGGCTCTGGCAGCATCCTCACATCTATGACTCAAACTGAATTCTAGCATTGGCAGGTGGGTCTCTAGTCAGCATTTTGTTGAAAAAAACCATGCTGATGCAAGAGGATCCTGACAGCACAGGACCAATGACTAAGCCTGGGTTGACAACGGCTAATTCAAACTTCTTATCGTCTATATAAAGGATAAACTTGTTAGTTTCATTCATGCGATACTTAAATAATGCTGCTTTTTAAGCAACTGACCAAATAACCCTTCAGTTTTAGTTTCCTTGCAGTTTTTGTCTGTTAAAGTGGCATTTCGTGATTCACAGTCTCTCCCACCTAACCTTCTCCCCGCCAGCTTTCTTTCAGTGCCGACAAAGACAAACGAAATTTTTTGAATGTTGAATTATTTTGACCCGGTAAAATCGCTTGAATATATGTTTTGAAGACAATGTACATGTTAACTCTTCGATCATCCAAAAAAAGGCTTTATTTGGATAATATGCGCATAAGTTTGGTACTTGAAACTATTTCACTATTTGGCCCATGATGAGGTGACTCTGGATAGGAAACGGGCTGCTTGCTCCTTTTCTTTTCCCTTGCATTACCGATTTCCTCTATTATTTTTGTCAGGGGGTATTTTTCTTTCACCCCCCCCCCTCCACTCAACGCTGGCTGGCTGCTCTAATACTTGAGGTACCTATGAATACGACCTTCATGCACTTTTTACACTGTAACTCAGAATACAATTGGCCGGCTTTATGGCTGGTTTGTGTTGATATGTTCAGAATTGTGATCACTAATTCCCGGGCACTCATCAAGTGGGGACTTCCTTTTTTGAATGTGTTTATAGTAAATCTTGTCTTTATGTTGCTCGGTATTTTTTTGTGAGGCCTGAGAGAGCCTGCATTACCGATTTCCTCTATAATTTTTTGTCTGGTGGTATTTTCTTTCACCCCCACAAACCCACGTAACCACCCAACGCTGGCCGGCTACTCTAATATTTGAGAGTCTTTGTGTGTAGGTCAGTTGCATAGAAAAGCTGTCAAACTGATGTACTTACCAGGCAATGCTTTCATGAATTCCCAAGCGCTCTTCTCCGCTAGTGTTTTACTTTTGGGATAGGGTGCGAGGTTGCTGACATCAGGCCAATCATCTTCATTATACGCTCTTTCCTTTGGTACTGCAAAGTCTTTCAATATAATTTATGATAATTTCACAAAAAGTAATTATAACCACAAGCAATTCAAAAGTTCAAAATTACTATACATTCCACAATTATTCTAGAAATTGTTCGCAAAAACTGCTGAAGAATCTGCACTTTCATCTACCTCTGCACCAGTATTCAGAAAGAAAATTGAACCCAAAAAGTGCGCCCCCGATCCGTCGCATATACCCGTACCTAATCTACCCCAAAACAACCTGATCACAAAACGCGCTTATAATTTCAGGTAATTCTGTTTCTCACCCTCAAGTCCTCAATTTATTGGATGGTTATCTCATAACCCTCATTATTATTAATTAAAAGCAATAAATTAAATAAATAGGCTGAATGGAACATTGTATGCTGTGCAATTTCACAATGCGTATCTGTATAAATTTACAACTTTTCAAAACGCACAATACTGTCTTCATTCAAACATTATTTGTTTCAACATTCGGATTGCTTATTTACAGGGACATACTGAACCTATCAAAATTCTCGAGCTCTTATCCTCATATAGCTCTTATTCAAGTATAATGTGATCGTCCACCACCACAAACAAGCCGTAAAGTCGGCCCCGGACAAAATACAAAGCTTTGTAACCCACCACTTGAACAGGATTTAGCCAAAGTAAGAATTCTATAGACATAGGTAGAAGCTTATTATCCTCTTCAACAATAGGATTATTGATTGGTTTAAAAGGTGTTTGACTGGCAAAATGATATACATGTAGTACCAACTTGAGGTACCTATGAATACGACCTTCATGCACTTTTTACACTGTAACTCAGAATACAATTTACCGGCTTTATGGCTGGTTTGTGTTGATATGTTCAGAATTCTCCCGTTTCACAATAAAGGGCGCCGCCAACGGATTTTGCGATGTAATCGTGATGTATCATGGGAAAAGGTCGACATCCAAGTCCGCGCAATACGAATATTACCATGCTATTACATAGGAACACGTGACAATATTTTTTTAGTTTGTCAATATAACGGTATTACACACAAATCGATAGAGAAAAATGAATTATGCACATTTCAAATCACATTATTTAGTATTATTGCATATCGA